>NC_092873.1:402476617-402779648 GCF_028372415.1 Notamacropus eugenii
CTGACTTGAAGAAAGTCAGAGATTCAAGGAGACAGAGATGTGGAAAGATGAGCTGAGGAGCGGGGTGAATGGGGCAGCCAATGCAAAGCAAAGTATGGAGACAAGAGAAGCAGTACCATTAAGTAGGCAGATTATTATTGCTGGACTATAGATAACATGGAGGGGACTGATTAGGCTAGAAAGGTAGAAAGGGCCCAGTCTGTAAAGAGCTGTAAAAGCCAAATGAGAGTTTATATCTGATCCTTGAGGTAATAACGAACTACTGAAGTTTATTGAGCTAGGTGGGGGCACAGAAAGGGGGGTTCTATGTTGGGACAGGACTTGGTCAAATCTGAACTTTAAGGAAAATCACTTTTGACAGTGGTGTGGAGAATGGATTAGGAGAGGGAGAGATCAAAATGGGGAGCTAAATTAGAAGGCTATTGCAAAGAATGCTACCCATCTCCTGACGGGTTATGGACCCAAGTTGCAGACTGAAATGTACATTTTCACACATGGGCAAGGCAGGAATTTGTTTTTCTTGACTACGCATATTCATTACAAGGGTTTTGTTTTTCTTTCCTTTATTCTCAATGAATGGAAGGAAAATAAAATAGATGTTTGTTAGCTGAAAAAATTAAATTAAAAAGAAGACTATTGCAGTATTCCAAGTGAAAGATGATGAGGGCTGGGTCTAGGGTATTAGGTGTGTGATTGGAAAAAAAGGTGTGAATGAAATGGGAAAAAAAGATTAGGCAGTTATTTGGAGTGAGGGAGAATGAAGAGTTGAGGATGACACCCAAATCAAAAACATGGGTGATAAGAATAGTAGCATCTTCAACAGTAATGGGGAAGTCTGGAAATGGGATGGATTTTGGGGGAAAAAAATTAGGTCTGTTTTGGATAAGTTAAGTTTGAGATGCCTGTGGGATATGCAATTCAAATTGTCTAATAAGCAATTTGTGATGCAGGAGTAGATCTCAAGAAAAAGATTTGGGATAGCTGTATTAATTCATCATTTAATAATAATAAAAATAATAGCTACAATCTATATAGTGCTTTAAGATTTGCAAAATGCTTTACAAACATTATCTCATTTTATCCTCACTATAGATCTTGGAAGGAGGTGCTATTACTATCACTTGACAGATGAGGAAGCTGAGGCACACAACTGTTAATAGCTTGCCTAGGGTCACACAGCTAATAAGTGTCTGAGGCTGAATTCGAACTCAGGTCTTCCTGACTCCAAATCCAGAGTTTCGTTACTTCTTGGCTTTTCTTCAGCATTTGACACTGTTCACCCCCCTCTCCTCTCTGGATTTGTGTGACTTTGCTCTCTTTTGGTTCTCCCCCTACCATTGGGAAGGCTAGGTGGTGCAGTGGAGGATTTACAGAGAGATGTTCTGAGTTGGAGTCCAGGTGTACCATTTACTAGCTGTGTGACTTTAGATATGTCATATTGATTTTCTGTGTTTTTTAACTATATGATGAAGGTACAAAATTTGTACCATCCAGCTTATGGGGTTGTTGTGTGAATCAAATGAGATAAGGTACATAAACTGCTTTGTAAGCCTTAAAATGCTAGATACTAAAATATTCCTAATTGGATCTGTCATCTTATTGATTTTGGTATTCCCTTCAAAGATGCAGATCACAACCCATTACAACCCCACTCATGTTCTCCTATAAAATAGTCACAGAGGAGGCACAAAATTTACTTTTCCCTTCCTTTTCTCCTCCTTCTCTTCCTTTCCCTCTCCCCCCATCTCCCTCCATCCTTATTTTCTTTCCTCCCTTTTTCCTTCCTTTTGTCCTTCCTTCCCTTCCTTCTTCCCTTCTTTCCTTCCTTCTGACTTCTTTCCCTCCTTCCCTTCCTCCCTCTCTTCTTTCTTGTTTCTTTCTTTCTTTCTTTCTTTCTTTCTTTCTTTCTTTCTTTCTTTCTTCTCTCCTCTCTCCTTTCTTTCCTCTCTCCTCCTCCCTCCTTTCTTCTCTCTCTTCCTTTTTCCTTCCCTTCCTTCTTCCCTCCCTCCTTTGTTTCCTTCTGCCTTCTTTCCATTCCTCCCTCCCTCCCTCCTTGCCTTACTTCTTTTCTTCCTTCTTTTCCTCCTTTCCTTCCTCCCTTCCTTCCTCCCTCCATCTCTCCCTTCTTTACTTCTTTCTTCCTTCTCTCCTCTCTCCTTTCTTTCCTTCCTCCTTTCCTCTATCTTACCCTCTCCTTTCTTTCCTCCCTCCCTTCCTTTTGTTTTCCCTTCCTTTCTTCCTTCCTTCCTTCCTTTCTTCCCTCCTTCCAACATTATGAGGATATTAATAGAACATACTGGTTGCATGTCGCTTATCTCTTATTCCTTGCCATATTGTTTGCTCATCTTCTTTTTAATTTATACATCATCCATTAAATCTTTTACTCTATTTAAGAAAAAATAATTCACTATTTGAAGCTGCAGTCTGTTCACACCCACTATACACCTCTCCACTGCTCTCTAGGTGATATTTACTTTCAGGTCTTTGGCAACTGTAGAATTCTGTGACCTATAGTCATATAGCAACATTGGAAAACTATTGATATTAAAATAATAGGCTTTTATGCCAGGAAGAAGTTTGGGATCATTAAAAGAACTTTGTGGTTCTCCAAAAGCAATCTAGATCATTCTATTCTCCTGTTCAATTCTGGGCTCATTATCATCATGCACATGCTAGGTAAATGTCAACTTTTCTTATTATAGTCCTTTCCTGGCACTTACAATCCAGTTGGAAGGACCTGACATACAAAAGAGAAATAACAAAGAGATGATCATTACTTGTGGGTGTCTAGGATGATGATAAAGAATAGTGGGGAAAAGGAAAAAACTGCTCATTTCTTATCGTTTCTATTTTTTTTTCTGCCAGAAGAATGATCTTTGAATTAGATCAAAACAAGAAAAAATGGCTAGGGGGGAGTTAGGGTAGAGGGTTAGTAATAGAGCAACTAGATACTCTTCATATGTTTGTCACTACTTCTGGGGGTACTGAAAGAACTGGCAGATGAGATTAAGTTGTTATCTTTGAATATATCATGGACAAGAGAGACTAAAGGATTGAGGAATGGCAGATGTCTACTTTTTTTTAAAGGAAGGTAGTAGATTCTATAAAATAGACCATTAAGTTTAACTTTAATTCCCTGAAAAATTCTAAAATATATTATTAAAGTAATGAAGAATGAATATTTAGAAAAGAAAGTAGCAATCACAAGAAGTCTGCATGATTTTATTGAGAATTCTTTTATTAAAGTCAATCAATTGACAACAGCCAGCTGGCCTATAGCACAGGATGCAGTCAGGAAGAGAGAAATTCAAATGCTTCCGTAGACACATAGTTATGTTGTTGTTGTACGTCCTTCATCTTTTGGAATAAGACCAATAACATCAGGGTGATGTCTTGACTCATGAGTGAATTGGATTTAAGTGAGATTTCCAGAGTTGTCCAAGTCCAGTGGCAAGACAAAGTCAGGACCACTGGCAATGACCCAGGATGCAGTGGATGACCTTGACTTTTTCAATGTCTGACCAAGCTCTAAGCACTCCATAGCAGTTGCTTCAGCTGCCTTCATGGCCATTGAAATAAGTTGTTCTTATCCACCCATTCTGCTGGGGCAAGTCTTTACAAGCTTGGGGTGGATAACCCCCTCCCCAACTCACTGATGGATTTGAGATCCCTTGGTTCTCCTCCACCTGGTTTAGGCTGTTTCCTGACATGGTTTACCAGGCTGTGGCTACTGTGTAGTGAAGAAAGTACTTGAAAGAGGGAAGGGGGAGAGCTGATAAAATAGCTGTCTTTAAGTTTTTGAAGGTTTGTTGGGTGCAAGAAAGATCTCTTTCTGTCCAGTTCTAGAGGAAAGAATTAGGAAAAATTAGTAGAAGTTGCAGAGATATATGATAATGCTTGATATGTGCTAATTAATTAATAATGATAAATAAATAGAAATAACATATAATAAAAATAATAAAACTCCCTAATAATTAGAGTTATCCGAATGGAAGGTGCTGTCCCAGAAGGTAGTGAGTTTCCCCTTAATGAAGGTCTCCAAAGGTTAGACAACTATTTCTCAGGTATGTGAGTACAGTGCCTGGTCTGTGTAAGATGCTTAAGGAACATGTTGATTTTCACTTGTTTGTTTCATGGGCCAAAATATTGCAGGTATTTAAATGTAAACCAGACTGCTCTACTTTTTTTTTATTCTGGGCTCAGCATTTTGCCATCTGGACTGTCTGTTGAAGATATAATGTGGGTTGATGAATGGAGCCTAGACCTTCAAGTCAGGAAGACCTAGGATCAACTCCTGCCTCAGACACTTCCTAGCTGGGTGATACTGGGCAACTCCTTTAACTTCTCAGTTTTCTCATCTATAAGATGAGGGGGTTGGATTCAGTCACTTTGAAGGTTGCTTCCAGTTCTAAATCTGTTATCCCATGAGGGGGTAATTTTAAAAGTTGTCCATGCAACTGTGTATCATAGACTGAAAAGGAATTATTTATCTATTTTGTATCTGTGTAGATGATTTAGCAAAACTCTTTTGAGTGGATGTGAATCTCATTAAGGAGGATATAAAATGTTCCTGGGCTTGATCATCTGCAAATAAGTACACCTGGAGGAACTCACAATCTACAGGGAATCCCTCTTCCATTTGGATTCTCCACTGGAGCTTTTCTCATAACAGTAGTGGATACATCTGTGGTGAACATAGATCTTCCCATTTTATATCTTTACACATTTTCCTTTTCTTGCTGCCCAGAGCTTTTTTTTTTTTTTTTTAACGAGGTCAATCTGGAGATGGTACAGTTTTAAGATGAAATTTAATAGGAATAAATATAAAGTCTTGCACTGGAGTACAAAAAAAAAATATGCCCAAATACAGGATTGAGAAAATCATGGTGGGAGAACAATTCATGTAGAAAAGACCTGAAGTTTTTAGTGAATTATAAGGCCAATAAAATTCAATAGCATGACATGGCAATGGAGAAAACTAATGAGATCTTAGGGTGCATTAGCAGATGTATCCTGTCCAATATGACAGAGGTGATAGTTTCACTGTAATCTGATCTGGTCATATTTCCTGTGAGGGTCCAGTTCTGCATACCACGTTTTTAGGAGGAACATTGACAAAGTGCCTTATTCAGAGGTGGATGATCAGGATGGGAAGACCTTAGAACATGTCACACAGGGATTAATTGAAGGAATGTAGGTTGTGTACCCTGGAGAAGAGAAGTGGAGAGAATTACACAGTAGTTGTCTTCTAATATGTGAACGATTGTAATGCAAAAGGATTATTCATGTTTTATTTGGTCCCAGAAGTCAGATCTATGGGAATGATGGGAGCAGAGAGGCAGATTTTGGCTAACTATGATGTGAAATATCCTAACAACTAGAAGTGTCCACAAGTGAAATGGACCACCTTGAATGGCAGTGAGTTTCTTACTGGAATGACTGGAATTTTTAGACAGAGCTGCGATTGCGTTTATGCTATATGACACAGGAAGAATTCCCATTTTGTTACAGGTTGGACCTGTGCCCCTATAATAGCTCACTTTTAATGCAGAAATTTTGTTATTGATGTGATGCATTTGAAGAATGAGAAAGGAGGGGCAGCAATAGAAGATGGCCCCATGGTTTGGAGCCTGGATGACTAGAAAAATGATGATATCATTAACAGGGGGTGGTGGTGGTCCAGATGACCTCCTCTAAGGTCCTTTACAGAGCTAAGTCTATGATCTATCCATTCACTGTATAATTGTAGATAAATTTATGTCAACTCGGCCTCAGTTTCCCCTTTTGTAAACCACAGGGATTCATCTCTACAAGTTATTTGATAGCTATGATTTCAGTTTTTATTTTTGTTTTCCTGAAGGAACATTAACTGGAACATAATCCAAATGAACTGCTATCCTTCTGGCCATCCTTAGGGCATCACCATTTCTATGAGAATCCAAACACTACAATTCTTAGAAGAATCATCTCATCATTTGCTTTTAATCTGATATCATTCTATACTATGAGTCTGCTGTGAAGCAGCTGCAAATATTTTTAACAATACTAAAAAAGAGATCTATCTTTACTATAGTCATTTCTTCAGATATGGCCACATATGTTCAGTTGGCAGAGGATAAAAACTTAAAATTCATTATTTTCTCTCATATATGAAGAGCTGGTTATTCGTTTCATAAATTACCAGAGGAAAGGAGACATCCAACATATTTAATTGCTTCTTGTTTGGGATTATTATAGGTGTAATGAAATGAACCTGTCTGGACACACCTAGAAATTTTATAAATACCTTCTGTGGTACAAAGACTGTTTTTACTATATACAATAAAACCTAGATAAACTGACATGCTTGGGAAATGGGGTGTTTTATTTAACAGAATGTTTTGTTAATTGAGGATTAAATAGAAACTTCCCCTTCTTCCATATCCTATATTTGAAAGTGTTTTCAAAGTTTACCTGCATACCTTTCTGTCTAAGCAAGTAGAATTTGATGAGTGTATTTGATACTAGAATACAGAATATCCTCTGAAAGTTGTTCTACCTGATTTCTTTTTGTCATTTTATGACTAGTTTCTTTTCTAAAATGTAATGCCAAAATGAGGTCAGAAATCTATTTAGTTGAGGGTTCTGGTTAGTGTGGTACAATGGACAGAGCTCTGGTTCTGGATACAGAATACCTGGTATTAGGACCAGGATATGATGTGAGACCAAGAAAGACAGGTCAAGAAGCTTGGTACTGGAGGATTATGGAGGGGACATAAGTACTCCAATTTTCATACTTTGAAACTTTATTAGGAACCAGGAAAAAAAGTTCTTGCCATGAGAGTCCTTGGCACTGTGAAATGGTTCAACATCATAAACCATTATCATTTTATTCATGGAAATGGCATCAAAGAAGAGGCATTAACATCTTCTTTGCCATTGCATAGGACTTTTCCATTCAACTTATACATTAAACCTTTCATATATGTTGTGGCCCCCATCACAATGTGAGCTTCTTGAGAGTGAGGATTAATTATTTTTCTATTTGTATCTTATTATTCTATTTGTATTGTGCTTCTAGCACTGTGCTTTGCACAAAGTAAATTCTTAACAAATACTTCATGCATTCAATCATATTTCTACTAAAGAGCATATGGATATAACCTTGGCATGTCAAGAATGGTTGGAAATTGCTGGGAAATGAGATCTAGTATTTGTGGTGAGAACATTAGAGCAGTGTAGAAAGAATTAAAAAAAAACATTAAAGAGTTCAATTGGGAAATGACTTGTGTGACAGTGATGTCAGTGAGTTTAAACAACAGTGAGGGAGCCTATGAGGTTTCTTATGTTCCTTTAATAATCCAAATAATAGATTTATTAGAAGAATCATCTCATCATCTGCTTTTAACCTGATACCATTCCATAGTTTTAGTCTGCTGTGAAGCAGCTGCAAATGTATTTAGCAATGCTAAAAACGAGATCTGTCTTTATTATCATAATCATTTCTTCAGATACTGTCACATATGTATAGGATTCAGTTAGCAGAGGATAAAAACTTAAATTCATTATTTTCTCTCACATATGAGGATCCTGGCTATCCATTTCATAAGTTGCCAGAGGAAAGGAGACATCCAAAGTGTCTGACTCCTTATTGTTCATGGTTATCACAGCTGTGATGAAATGACCTGTTTGGAAACACCTAGGAATATTTATCTTATTGACGGAGCTTGGTTGCTCAGTGGGTAGGATGCTGAGCCTGAAGTTAGGAATTCCAATTAAACCTTAGACACTTACTAACTGTTTGATCCTGAGCAATTCATTTAACCCTGTTTGCCTCAGTTTCCTCATCTGTAAAATGAGCTGGAGAAGTTAATGGCAAAGCACTCCTGTATCTCTGCCAAGAAAATCCCAAATGGGGTCATGAAGAGTTGGACATAACTGAAATGACTGAACAACCGTTAAAAAAAGGAATTTTATAAATGCGTTCTATGGTGCAAAGTCTCTATAATGTGGAGCTGAAGCTCTCACAGTGCATCTGTAACAGTGTGGGAAGGTCTGTGTATTGGGTAGGGTTCTGCACTCCAATGCAGCAATCAATGTATCCATCAAGACAAGAGCTATGATGGAAAACTTCATGATCAGATTCTCTCTTCTAAAGCATATTTGAATTGTGTTCTGGGCTTTTCACAGCTCTGTTTCAGGAAAAAAACTTCCCGTGGGAAGAGAGGGATGGGCCAGATGAAAACAGGGTGATTTTGGATTTACAGCATACGTGACTCCTGGGTTGGAATACTGGTGTTACTTACTACTTATGTGATCTGAGGCAGTCCACCCATCTCTTTTCTGGGCCTCAGTTTTCTCAAAAATTAAAATAAGAGGATTGAACTACATAAGATGATCCCCTAAGTCTTTGCAACCCTAAGATCCTATAATTCATCTTTGATTTCTAGTTGATTAAGGATTTACTATGCTTTAATGTCTCTCTCTCTCTTTCTCTCTCCCTCCCTTGGAGGTCTATCAAAGCAGCTGAAAAAGATAATATTTTAGATGTAAACCAGGCTCATGAAATCCTTCAGAAATATAAAGACAGTTTCTGTACCCGAGTTTTAAATGCCTATGAAACAAATATCCTTTTAAAAAATCATCGTTTGGGTAAGGAACTTAATACCTAATACATTTACATATAAGATATTTTATATGTGTTTGTGTGGGTGTGAGTGTGTGCATGCATACACATGTGCAGGGATTTGGACAAGGAAAGGGAAAAAGGACAAGGACAGAAAAAGGCAAAGCCATAACTTACTAAAAAACTAGCAGCTTCTATTTAAAATATGGGTGTAGTTTCACTGAAATGTAATAAACCACAGCTGTCTTGTCATCTTCAATTTTTACAAAAGCATTTTATTGCTTCTCTCAGCATTTCTTTTCTTGTTTGTTCTTCTAGGTTTCATTAGCATGAAAGGAAGGCAAAAGTGATTATGCACTGGACATACAGATACGTATCTCTGTGTTCTGCCTAATGTTGTTGGAATCCTTAGGGGTTACTATGCGAGATTCCATAGCTCTGGCCTTTTCATGCTATATTCATAACCCACCCAACAGCCAGCTGAGAAATGAAAAATTCACTTAAGCTGCCAGATGTTCTGACTACACCAAACAGCCATTGTTTAACTGACCTTTCCACTGTATTGGCTTCCTTGAGGTTGCAAAGCCCTACTCTGAGAATCCCAAAGTCTGTTCAGATGAATCTGAATTTCTCTGCCTGTGGGTATTGCCAAAATTCCCTAAAGATCATGTAAGCAGACTGCTATTATATGAAAACTTCTCTTAATAGAAAGTTTTGTCATCTTATGACTTCATTTTTCTTATCCAGACATAGGATGAGTAATGAAGCCATGCCCTGCATGACAGACAAGCATATTTTAGGCTTATCTGGAAAAGCCTTAAGCACTAAGCCTAAGACAGTTGGCTATTTTTCCCCCAAATGCATCAAACAAACATTTGGCCACCTTATTTTATAATTGTGCCAAAATGAATTTTGATAAGTCCCAACCTACTATATTCAACATTTTGCCTTTTTCATGTTTCATGTGATGTGTAACCTGCTTTGATTGTTCTATCACAATGAAATACTTCCTAAAGTATTTGCTACCCTAGCACAGTCTTCCTGTAAATCCTATAGATGCCTCTCAGGGCTCATAGAAAGGGAATGGAAGACAAGACTCTAAATGCCTCCAAGACCCCATTGAAAGGCCATGGAAAACAAGAAGCAGACAGTAGACAACAAGAGTTTTATGGCTGTATTAATTTGTTTTTTACTTTAAGAGCATGAAACAGGGTTAGAGGGAAGAGCACTGGATTTGGAATCAAAGGACCTGGGTTCAGATGTCAACTAGCTACTAGCTAGATATGTGTTGCCTTAGGTAAGTTACTTAATCTTTTGGGTCCTCAGTTTTTTTATTTGTGAAATGAGGGGGTTGGACTAGATGGACTTTTAAGGTCACCTCCTACTCTAAATCTCTAATCCTATGAAACCAGGAAGATCTCTCCTTTGAGAAGGAAGAGGCAGGAATCTGGGACAGGCAAAGAACAATTATGTAACATGGTATATAACATGCCAGACTTGGAATCAGTATATGGGTTCCAATCTCATAATAGACAAGTTATTTAACTTCTCTGAGCCTCAGTTTCCTCATCAGTAGCATAATGGTTGTAAGTCACATTAGATTGTAAGCTCCTTGAAGACAGGGACTGTCTTTGGTCTTCTTTTGTGTCCTGTTGCTTAGCACAGTGCCTGGTACATAGTAGATGCTTAATAAATGTTTGTTGCTTGATTGAGGAGGGGACTGGACTTTCTGACTTCTATGGTTCCTTTGAGCTTTCAGTCTACGATCCTATGATTCTCTGTGCAGGAAGGAAAAGTAGAGAAGTTATTCCTACAAATTGATTCCAATAATTCTTGTATACTTTATTTTTTATTTTGAACTCAGAAAACACCAAATTAAATCAGTATTTTCACAAATAATTAGAAAGAAAAATAAGATTGTTAATGAAACTGTGAATTTATTATATACACCTTGCTTTTTCCTTTTAAGTCAATAAGTTCAACATGTAACTTTCAAAGCTGTCCTGCTTGTCTGTATTTTTTCCTGACTTCCTTCTATTCTATTTTTTAAATGTCTCAATTATTTGCCTTTTTTTCTTTTCTTTTTGGCAATTCTATTACAACCATTTCTCTCACCTCTTCCACCCCATCCTCAAAAGAAGAAAACTCTTATAACAAATATTCATAGACAAGCAAAAAAAAATCCCATATTCATTGTTTTCTTTCTTAAATAATTTTTTGTTATGTACTTAATAAACATTAACAAACATGACTTTTCAATATTCAAAGAATGTATACAGAGAAAAAGAGATTCTGTGCAAAACTTGAAATTGCTGTTCTTATATACATTGGTTTTTGTTCCCTTCTAGAATTTCTTCTGTTAATACTTTTATGATTCTTTGATTTTATTTCTTTTTTTCTTCTTTTCTTTTTTTTTCTTTTTAAAGTTATCACTATGACTTCTACTGGGGCAGCTTGGTGGCACAGTGGATAGAAAGCCAGGATGGAAGTCAGGAAGATTCATCCTCGTAAGTTCAAATATAGCCTCAGACACTTACTAGCTGTGTGACTCTGGGCAAGTCACTTAACTCTGTTTGCCTCAGTTTCCTTATCTGTAAAATGAGCTGGAAAGGAAATGTCAAATCACTCCACTATCTTTTACCAAGAAAATCTGAAATAGGGTCACAAAGAGTTGGACTCTACTGAAACAACTTTAACAACAATAACTTCTACTATGGTTACCAACTCTCCCTTCATTACAGAAAAAGAAAAATCTTCCCTTGTAACAAAAAAATATAGTCCCCCCACACACACACATTGTGTCTGAGAATTTGTTTCATTGTGTTCCTCTAGTTACCATGTCTCTGAAAAGAGGTGAGAAGCATGGTTCATTGTCAGTCTTCTTGAGGACAAAGGGATGAGACTGAGAAAAGACCATTAGAAGAAGCAATTGAAAGATCATTGGTAAATTTGGAGAGAGTAGTTTCATTAGAATGATGAAGTTAGATGCCATATTTCAGAGAATTAACAAGAGTGAGAGGAGAATGGAGGCAACTAGTGTATACTCAGGTGGTTTCTCAAGGAATTTAGCCATGAAGGAGAGAAATATAGGGTCGTAGCTAGTGTGCATGGTCAGATCAAAAAAGATTTTCTTTAAGAATGAGAGAAACATAGATTTGTTTGTAGGCAGCAGGGAAGGAACCTTTTAGAAAGGGAGAGACTGAAGATAAGAGAGTTTGGATGATGACAGGAAAGTGCCAATTTGCTGGAGAAATAGGGAGGAGACAAGAGTCAGGATTTTATGTAGAGGTGTTTGTGTTGGTAAGGAGAAGGACTCCATCTGAGACCAGACTGAAGGAGGAGATAGCGAAAGGAGACATCTGAATGAATGGAGATGAGGAAGAGGGAGATCTTGGCAAATGGTCTCAATTTTGGGGGTGAAGTTTTGAGAAAAGGTTTTCGGTTGAGATGAGGGAGGGAGTGTTGTAGGAGGCTTGAAAAACAATGAGAACATTTGGAACAGCTGCTACGGAAAGTGGGCTAGTTAGTAAATTTGGGAGGATATAGTGTTTGCCTTACAGCAATGGAGGTCCAGTGGAGATTAGAGACATTAAATTTGTAGTGTACTTGGTAAGTAAATATTAGCAATTTAGATTTCCTCTCTTTTCTGTCATTAGATTAGCTAACAGTTAATCTATTTTATTAGTTTAAAAAAACTTGTAATATTTTGTAGGAAATGTTGATATCATTTATATGTGGTATCTTTAAGCATAATGTAATTGCCTCACTTATCTTTTAATAATGTCTATTTTTACTGTTTCATTGTCAAGCTCATGATTGATATGTTATCAGTTAGGCAGTGTAGTGGATAGAGCCCTAAACCTGGAGTCAGGAACATGATAATAGCTAGCATCTACATTCCAGGGTTCTTATAAAGATAAAATAATATTTATAAAGTAACTTACAAACCTTAAAACACTGTATAAATGATAGCTATCATTATTTATTATCACCCTTACTTTTAAAACATGTACCTGAAACATAATAAATTCTTCTCAAGCTTTGTATTTTAACTCTTTGTGAATTGTTATGCTTTAAGTGTATTTCTTATAAACAAAATGTTTTTAGGCTTTGCTTTACAATCTCTTCTCCATCTTGTGGGTGAGTTCTCTCCATTCATGTTCAATGTTATAATTGTGAATTGTGTATTTCCATCCATCATATCCTTTTATCCTCTCACTTTAAAAAGAAGAATTGGGCAGTGCAATGAGAAAGTAAAGGGATCTGATAAAGACTATTAATCTATAATTGAAATAGTCTGCTCCCAATTCAGGTGTGTTTCTTGTGAATATCATATTATTGGATTCTACCTTCTAATCTATTCTGCTACCTTCATCCCTTTTGTAGATGAATTCATCCTATTCATGTTCACTGTTATTATTATTAATAATATATTTATCTCCATTATGGTCTCTTATTTTTTTCCCTTTCCTTCTCATTGTTCTCCTTATAAAGAAGAAAGAAACGGATAAAGAAATCTGAAGATACTTGTAATCTATAATTGAATAATTTATTCTGTTTTATCTGCACCTTCTCCCTGTACTAAGCCCAAACCCTGATCTTTGTTTCTTATACTTTGTCAGTATTTAATCACCTATTATGAACAACTCTTTGAAATCAAAATGTATTTTCCTTATATCTATTCTCTCTTTGAATGATCAGTGGATTGTTTCTATTTTTACTTTTCCCAGTCATTCTAATAGCTCTGGAGAGTTTTCTTTTGTGATTTCTTGAAATATGTTGTCCAGGCTTTTTTTTGGGGAGGGGGGATTCATGGTTTTTAGGGAGTTTGATGATTTTTATTATAAACTATCTCACCTCGACCTATGCCATCCAAGTCAATTATTTTTGATGGTATATATCTTATATTTTCTTCTTTTATTTTAATCTTTTGATTTTCTTATATTTATTTTCTCATAAAATCATTGAGTTCTACTTTACTCCATTTTAATTTTCAGGAAGACTGCAACTTGCGTAAGGTTTTCTGCCTTCTGCTCTGTGATTTTTATTCACCTTCATAATTTTATTGTTTTAATCTCTTCCTCGATTTTTTCCCATTACTTTTGGAGTCCCTGTGGCTAAGACATTTTTCCTCCTGAGACTGTGTTTACTGTGGAATTAGTCTATTCTTCTGTGTTTGCAACTTGGCCATCTATTGACCTTTAGTATTTCTTTGTCCATTGTTTTTTTCTATTTACATACGTCTCTGGACTCAATTTTTCCGACACTTAACTTCTCTAGGCATCAGCCTCCTCATCTATAACACGAGAAGATTGAATTCAATGATCACTAAAGTCCTTTGTGACTCTGAATCTATGGTAAATGATTATTTGGCAGAACCAGACTCTATCCTCTATTTCCATACTTTTGGATGCTGTCGTAAGACTCTGTTTAGTCCTAACCTTTATGTCTTGTGCTCCTGCTTCTTACTTCCAAATTTTTCTGTGTTACTGCATCGAGAAGATTGGAAGGCTTAAGTGTCAGAATTCTGTTGTCCTGCTAAGGACTCCACATTTTCCTGTCTCACCTCACCCCTCCCTTCTATGCTACCTATTAAAGAGGGGCAGCTAGGTGGTGCAGTAGAAAGAGCACCAGTGCAGGAGGCAGGAGGACCTGAGTTCAAATCTCACCTCAGATACTTGACATTCACTAGCTGTATGACCTTGGGCAAGTCACTTAACCCAATTGCCTCATCCTGGGTCATCTCCAGTCATCCTGATGAATATCTGGTCACTGGATTCAGATGGCTCTGGAGGAGAAGTGAGGCTGGTGACCTGCACAGCCCTCCCTCACTCAAAACAAAGTCAAGTGCAAGTCATGTCATTATTTCTTTGATGGCATGGTCTTTGATAACAAAGGATGAACACACACCCATTAAAGGGATAGGTGGTCTTCTGGGCCCCTGTAGCATTCCAACGTAGGGCATTATGGTTTATGACCACTTATCTCTGAAAATTTCTGACCCCACTAGTAAGGACACTGTAGTTTTCTGACCCATGTGGTCAGAATATTGCAATGAGGCTTTAGGACTATAGGGCAACTAAGTTCAGGCTGATTTCCTTGGTAGGACCCCTCTTCCACACCTGCCTATTTAGGCTATCTTTTTCTGTAGGCTGAGCTGTAATGAAGGATGCTACCATTATTTCTCTTTGGATTTCTTCATTATTTGATCTGGTTCCTTTTAAAAATATTTGCTAGAATATATGTGAGAGGTCTGGGATGCTCTATAACCATTGCCATCTTAATTGGAAGTCTATTTGTGCATCATCCAAAACATGAAGGACTAAACTGATGGGAGAGATTGCACTACCAAGAGTAAATGTAATATTTTACCACTGTTATACTGCAGACATTAGTCACTAAAAATGTGTCCCTTAGAGTTGTGGAAGTGAAGTTATAAAGTGGAATTGCAGAGAATTTCACTGGAACATCCATACTGAGCTAAAATGATAGGATCATAGATTTAAAACTGGAAGGGACCTTAGAGATAATTTATCCTAACCTTCTTATTTTACAAATGAGAAAACTGAAACCCAGGGAAGTTAAAGAGACTTACTCAAGGTCACACAGTAACCTTAGAGGGGAAATCTGAACGCAGGTCTTCTTGTTTCAGAGCCTCTGATCATGTCACTGATAATAGATGTTTTCTTACTTCTACAAACTTCTGTTCTCATTAGAGGTGGGCAGATGTGTACAAGTGCAATGAAAATATGAATTTTAAATGGAACTGGAGGTGTCTGGAAATGCCACATGTAATTCACCAATGAGCTTCAGATACTTCTGGATGTTGAATTTTTTGGTCACAGGTAAATAACAAAGCAATAGGTAAAATCTACTTCATAAGGACATACGAATTACAAAGCAGGTAAGTGAGGGCTGAAATACTATTTGTTGTTCAGTCATGTCTGACTCTTCATGACCCCATTTGGAGTTTTCTTGGCAAAGATACTGAAGTGATTTGTCATTTTCTTCTCCAGCTCATCTTAGAGATGAGGAAACATAGGCAAACAGAGTTAAGTGACTTGTCCAGGGTCACACAGCCCAGTGTCTCCAGCTAGATTTGAACTCAGAAAGATGAATCTTTCTGACTCCACCAGGACTCTATCCACTTGGACATATAGCTACCCAAAAATATATTACAGAGTCATTTCTAGGAAGAACTGAAGGTCAGCAGCCTTGGTTAAGAAACATGGGATTGTTTCAGGAAGAGTCAGTCATCTTTTCTGAGTGAGGTGCACAAAAGCATCTTCTCATAGTAGAAGACCTTGAAAATTTCTCTACCTTCCACTGGCTTGCTTTTTCAATTTAAAATAAAGACAATGAGAAGTAGAAAAAGCAGAGTGGCATATGCATAAAGAACTGGCCTTAGAATTAGGAAGACCTGGTTTTAAGGTCTTCCTGAGTTCAGGAATGGCTACGTGACAGAGCAAGTCACTTAACTTCATGTCCCCTCCTCACTCTCACCCCACCCAAGTTACCTAACTTTACCCCAGGCAACTCTTTAAGACTTAAGTCTCAGAGCAGGTGCTGATCTGCAGTGGTAGACTGAGCACCTGACAAAATCACAGGTTTGCTTAAAAAATAAATAAAGGAAGATCAGATCTTTACATTTCTAAGAATCACAATGCCAACTGAGAGAAGAGTCCTTAGAGTTTATCTAGTCCAGCTCCTGATTTGTACAGATGTGGAAGCCGAGGCCCAGAGTAGCGAAGTCACATAGAGAATTAGCGGACCCTGAATGTATCTGAATTTGATTCCTCTGATTCCAAATGAAACATTATTTCCACTGCTCTGTGTTACTTCTTACTTGCAGGATGAACCGCTACTTAAAATTCGATTTTATTGTCAGCAAATAGTCTACAACTCAATTTATTCCATCTAGTGCAGCTCCAAGAGAAAGCAACAAGCATACTTTCCATAGTAACTTGAAGTATGAAGAAGAACGGAAGGTCAGGAGGCTATGACAGGAAAGGAAAAACATATGTATAATGTCTGAATTCACAATGTTTAAGTGTATTCCCTTACCCACTCTTTACTTAATATCCATCCCCTCCCACTCAATACATATACATAAGAAAAGAAATCTCAGTTATGTCCTTGTTGTGTTAAATGAAGAAACCAGCACACATTATGATGTAATGGGGACCTTATGAAGAGTATTGAGGGAACATTATGAGGTCAGGGCTTTCCCTGAAGGTATAGTCAGGATGTGCGGCTTGTTAATCCAAAGTCATCTTTCCTGCTAACATCCTAGCAGCACATCTTGTTCCCACTCTACAGCATGGGATTTTAAGATCAAAGGAATGAACATCGGAACAAAATCTGAGACTCTGGGGGGACACTATTACAACGGGAAGGATTTTCAGGTCATCAGATTAGTGTCATCATTTCCATCCAGAAATATACTCCTATGTCCCCATGGAGAGCTCTGAAGACAAGCAGTCCAGCATTACAAATGAATTTAACAATTTCACAGATGCCTTGCATAAATTTAGGACATTAGTGGAAACAACAACGATCCAGAAAAAAGAAGAAAGGCTAGGCTTATATGTCAAAAATGAAGGTAAGCTCAGAAATATTGAGAACTCCCCCAAAATTCAAAATATCAGGCTGACTGAGTTATGTAGAATTTAGGGCCAATGAGATTCCCAGTGGTCTGCTATATGTCAATGTTTGAAGCTACTTCTTTTTAAATTCTTCTATGGGAAAAAATCAGAAATGGGTGATATAGTTTTCGCTCAAGTTCATATTATTCTTTTCTGAGGTTAGAGTTAATGGCGAAAGAATATGGTCAATATAATCGCAGACTTGTCACTCATCACCTTTCCTTTCACAAATTGTCTCCTATCTGTAAGTAGTGAACTAAGTACAACTTAAACCAATTTTTGATGGCCACTTGAAATCTATATCTTCAGCTTTAATGCATTGTGAAGCTAGGTGGCCCAATGGATAGAGTGATGGGCCTGGAATAAGGAAGACTCATCTCCCTAAGTTCAAATTCAGCCTTAGACAGTTGTTAGCTGTGTGACCTTGGGCAAGTTACTTAGCCTCTGCTTGCCTCAATTCCTCATCTGCAAAATCCTAGAGAGGGAAATGGCAAACCACTCCAATGTGGCTGCCAAGAAAACACCAAAAATAGGGTCAGGAAGAATTTGGGTACAACTGATGAAACCTGACAACAGAAATTTCTGCTTTATATGAGGCCTAACTTTTGCAAGCTTTTCTCTGGTAATACTTAGGTATGTGTACCTTACATGAAGCATAATGGTTATCAGAGATAGAATGCTAAATTTGTAGTCAACAAGGATTGGGGTCAAATTCCTTCAGTGACACTAACTGTGGGATCACAGGCTAATTCATTACCTTCCTCAGCTTATTTATTTGAAAATGAGGATGATATCTGTAGTGCCTAATTCACATAGTTGTTGTGATGACTGAATTAGAATGATGTGTGTGTAAAATGCTTTGCAAACTTTAAAGAGCCATGTAAGTATCAATTACTGTTGTATTCTGAATGGATTCCTTGAAAAATGGGAGTTCAGGAGGGTAAATTGTCTAGGTACCAATAAGATGAAATGCAAAAGGGATAAATGTAAGGTCTTGCACTTGGGTACCAAAAATCAATTTCATTACATATTGTTTGCAGGAGGCATGGAGAGGAAGAAGCTGTTTTGACTTAAAAAAAAAAGTCTAGAATGACAGCTCAGTATGTTCCAGCAGTGTGATAGGAAAACCAAAAAAGAAAATTCAGTTGGGGGAGTGAGGGGGCTGTTGATATAATAAGAGAGACGTAGATTCCTGGAATAAGGAGATAATAATTTCACTCTTCTTATCAAGTTTCACCTGAAATATTGTGCTCAGTTCTGGGCATCATGGTTAAAAAGGGTATTGATAAATTGAGGGTATCCAGGGGAGGACATGTAGGACTGTGAGGGTGAGTATGTGGCACGTTAGGTGAAGGGCTTTCAGGTTCTCTGTAAGAGGGTCTGCTGAAGAAATTAAGGATATTTAACCTGGAGAAGAGAATACTTGATATACAAGGAAGACTTATGCACAAAACTACTGGCAGCATTGTGAGATCAAAGGTAGTCGTGACAAATGCAGAAATTAAAAGAGAGTAGTGGAAATATTGCTGGGTGAGAAATAACCAATTAACATCTAAGGGCTGGCATGTCTGACTACAGTGTGTTGCACCTCTGTGGGGATATTTTGGCTGTTATTGTAGCTGCCTACCAATAAAAAATCCTCGTCTCCAAATTGGGTTGACACCTAACATAGAGGACAAATAGCTTAATAGAAAGATTATGTTTGGCTATTTGCACAACATATTGTGTGACCTCTGGGCCTCAGTTTTCCTCATCTGTTAAAATGAGGGTGTTGAACAAATGTGATGATTCTGTAACACTGTTTCAGAAGATTGAAAGTCACATTACAAATTTCTTATGTCTATAGTTTTATAAACTCTTTGAAAAGAAATGGGACACTGGTTAGTAATTAACTTGGTTGAGGAAAGATTGAGTCTTGCTAAATTAATCTCTTGCTATGACAAAATGACAGAAATTGAAAGACTTAGGGGAAATGATAAATGTAACATTCATTGACTTTATCCAGGTTCCTGAATCTATGTGCAGTTTACTCATCAATAAACTTCCAAATGTATAACCACAATTGAGCAATAACTGATAAATATATGTGTGTGTGTGTGTGTGTGTGTGTGTGTGTGTGTGTGTATCATTGTAAAATTTATAAAAGGCTTTACCTAGGTTATTTCATTTCGGTCTTACAAAAAGTTCGGTGAGGTGTAGGTACTGCAGATAGCAGTAGTATTATTAATTATTATGATCATTCTCATTTTCACAGTAAGCTTCAGGGAAGTCAAGTGACTTTTATCCTATATAAAATGGATGAAATAATTATAGATGAAGTAAGTGTCAGAGTCAGGAATTAGACCCATGTCTTCCTGACTCCCAAGTCCAGTGCTCTACCCCCTATATCAGGCTGACTCTAGAAAAGTAATTTTTTTAAAAGTAGTAATGCAAAAATATTTAATACATATTGTTTCAGGTTATAAGAGTTATGTTTGATTATCTTTGGATTCATATTTGGATTTAGAGACCCCTTTCAAGACTTCAGGGATGCACTGAGGTCTATGGCATATGGGTTATGGATCTCTGGTCTACATCATTCTATGAACCTACAATCTAGTAATTCTGTTATCCAAAAGACAAAGAGGTTGCCTTGGATGATTTTATCTCAATGAGCCCATGCTTACTAATACTAATTAGTAATCTCCTTATAAATGCTTAAAACTCAATCCTTTAATAATTGGTTCTAAATGTTAACAGCCAAGATAACACTTGGAAAGTAATTTTTAAAAATGAATTAGTCTGAGGTTACTCATAAGTTGTCTGCAAAGGTTAGTCTTGGATTCAATACTTTTTAGTCTTCTTGTCAATGACTCAAAACAGTACCCTAAAAATCACCCCAGATATATTTTTAAAAAAACCTCATCCTTATTTGTATCAACAAGCTTTTGGTAAGCATGAAATATAAGCACCTCTCATTGTACTAGGTTTGTTTATTGACCTGGTTTGTTCTATTATGCATACAACAGTGAGGTGGTACTATGCCTGGAGTCAAGAGGAAAACAGGGTTCAAATATGGCCTCAGATGCTCACTAGCTGTGTGACCCTGGGCAAGTCACTTAACCCTATTTACCTCACTTTCCTCATCTGTAAAATGATATGGAGAAGGAATGGCAAGCCACTCCAGGGTCTTTGCCAAGAAAACCTCAAATGGGATCACAAGGAGTAAAACATGACTCAATTGACTCAACAGCAAAAAAAAAAAAAAAAAAATCTGTTAGAGTTTTGTAAATCCATGTCTGACCCCTTCTTTCAGTTAACAATAAATGGAGCTCAGACTAATAGACTAAGTTTTGCAGCAGAGAGTTCCAAGCTGTAATAGCACATCTTGTGTGGTTATAAGATATAAAAGTAATTTGTCCTAATAAAGAAATATTTCTAAATGAATCCTTATAGACCACTATAGCAGGTAGTCTTACCAATAGGTCAGATCATTCATATAAAAATGGAGATAAATCAAATCTGGTGTTTCCTTTCGGGGAGTCATGCTGGGGGAAAAATTCTTCCTATTTAGTTGAGAAAGGAGCTATGGTGAGGATGCTAGGACATTTAATTGGAATATTTTCTACCCTACTTTGAAATATTCTAACTCAATACCTAGTCAGATCCAAAAGGAAAGAATTTTTTAAACCAGAATGATCTGCTTCTTACAAAATGAAATAAAATACTAAGATGTTCAGAGTGGTACATGTTGAAATAAACAATGTGGTATACAGTAGATACAGGACTGATGTAAGAGTTAGAAAGGCCTTGTTTGAAATTCCACTTCTGATCCATTATTTGGTTTGTGGCCCTGCGCAAGTCATTTAAGTTCTCTGAGTCTCATTTTCCTCATTTATAAATAAGACAATTCAACTCAGTGGCTCTTAATGTTCTTTCTAACTAATTCTATGATCTAAAACAATAGGGTCTTCAGCATTTGGTAACACTGTACCTGTAATTCTTTGTTTCGATCAGACACTATTGATTATGAAAAGTTCTATGAGTCAGTATTGGAACTATTTGGTCCAGAAATAAAGAGCCAAGATGTGAAAAGCTTTTACAGGAAACTCAGCAACAATCCGGATGCACCGGTGGACTGGTGCGAGGTAGGAATTTTTGATATCTATTCTGTGAAATCTCAAAGTCATCTTCTTCAGTAGGGGACTGCAGATTGATTACACATTAAGCAATGTCAACATGCATGCTATTTGCCAGGTACTATCCTAAGTCCTGGAAATTCAAAGAAATGCAAAAACATGGTCCTTGCCCTCAAGGACCTCATATTCTAATGGAGAAAACTCTATATTTACATGCAAGATATATACTGAGTAAACAGAAGGTAATCTCAGAGGAAACGTACCACAATGTGAAGTGAATAGGGACATTATTACAGCTCTGAAATTTTCAGACAGAGTTATTGTTTTATTTTCATTGATAATAAATACATTGTTAATATAGATCAAAGTGATTATTACAGAGAATGGACCCACAAAATTAGTCAATCCAATATTTTCTTGTCAGTAATTACACATCAGCCACTTCTCCCTTTATTATACCAAGGAAACAAACATTCCTTGAGCACAAGGGAGAGGGGATCCTTAGACAATCTTTTTGATCCTTCAGAACAGTAGTCCTTAAGCTGTCATCCATAGAAGGTCGCTTCCTAAGAAGTCACTTCCTGTGGAGTCTGGGAGTAGGTAAGAGAGAATCTCCTTTGATCCCTTCATAAACTCATAGTTGGTAGAGTCTCAGTTGGTCCTAGTTGGTAGAGAACTGACCTACTAACTGGGTGACCCTGGGTAATCATCACCATAAATTGCAATGGTTGCAAGTCTGCATGGATAGAAAGAGTTCATCAAAAATTCCATACTCCAATGAAATCACAGGTTTGGTTAAAAATAAAAATAAAATTAGTAGTAAATTCACAGAATTGCTGTCATTAGATTTAAGCATTTTCTAATCTAGAGTTAGAAAATTGGGGTCATTGTGTTGGAGAAAAAACTCCATCTTTTTGCACTTTTTGTGTTTTCATCTCCAACTTGACTCTGAGATCAAGCTGATAAACATTGGTGGTATTTTGCTTTTACGACATTTTTTTTTTGGCTTAGTAGTTAATTTTGAGGTTTTACACCTTTCCTGCTTTGCTTTCCAGTAGTGTCAGCTCCTTGAGGGCAGGTTGCTGTTTTTTGTTTTTGTCTTTGTGTAATTAGCATGTAGCGTGGTGGTTGCACACGGCAAGCACTTAATAAATGACTGTTGGAATATATGTGGCCTTTAGCAAGGCCACGAGACTCTCTAACAAAGCTTTAACAAGATTCTAGGAGGTATCAAAAAGTCACTCCACTGGGTGGTCATTCCAGTATAGACATTTCTTTATACATAAAAGCATTCATGACCTAGTTCAAGGACAACTTCATCTTTATTAAACTATTGCAATATCCTCCTAATAGGTTTCTTTATATTCAGTCTCTCCCTTTTCCAATCCATTCTACATACATACAGCTGCCAAACTGATATTCCTCAAGTAAAGGTTTGACTCCATCACTTCCTTTAATTGGTTGGTGGTTGTTCTTTGTTCTTGAAGAGACCAAAATGACATTACTATGCTAGAGTCAAGTTTCAATGCGTCTGACCGTGGCAGATCAGAACAATATGAGCTCAGAATGCTTCAGCGCAGGTCAGGCACAAATATTCCATTGAACATTTGGGGTGGATTCTCTAAATTTGCACATCCTGTGTTTCCTTTGAGTTGTTTCAATTCTGCTTTGCTCATAGAGCACAGCACCTTCTCTGATGTGGGCATGCCATGCTAAGCAGTCCTGTGCCAGGATCACATAATCAAATCCAAAGTTCTTAAGGGAGACCCTGAGAGAGTCCTTGTATTGCTTCTTCTGACCACCATGTGAAAACTTGCCCTGTGTGAGTTCTTTATAAAATGTCTTTTAGGCAAGCGAATGTTTTGCATTCAGACAACAGTGGTCAACCCATCAGGGCTGTATTCTCTAAAGTAGAGTTTGAATGCTTGGCAGTTTAGTTTGAGTAAGGACATCAGTTATGGTACCTTATCATCCTGTAAGGTGATCTTCAGAATCTTCCTAAGACAATTCAAATGGAATTCAGTTTCCTGGCATGGCACTGGTAGACTGTCCATGTTCCACAGGTATACAACAATGAGGTCAGCACAACAGCTCTGTAGACCTTCAGTTTGACAGTCAGTCTAATACCTTTTCTCTCCCACACTTTCCTTTGGAGCTTCCCAAACACTGAGCTGGCTCTGGCATTAATAACTCCCTATTGCCTTTAGGGTAAAATATAAGCTCCTATTTTGGGCATTTAAAACCCTTTATAATCTGTCTTCAACCACAGGAGTAAGAGGATTGAGTGTAGAGTCAGAAAATGTGGGTTCAAAGACTGCTTCTGATACCTCTTATACCTATGCACCCTTAGGCTAGTCATTTAACTTTCTGCAACCTCAGTTTCCTCAGATATAAAATAAAAGTGTTGGATTAGAAGATTTCTAAGGCCATTTCCAGCTCTAAAATCTATCTTTTCTGGCTGTTTATATATTACCACCCTATTCCATCCTCATTAGTCTACTTGCTGTATCTCCCATACATGACATTTCATCTTAGGCACACTACAGTCCATCCAGACTGGCCTTTTCTTTTTTCCATTTCCCACCTTGTATCTTTGCATCTGCTGTTTGTCCCTCATGCCAGAATTCTCTCCTCATCACAGTCTCTAAGACTAGCTAAATCCCTTCAAGATTCAGTTCAAATTCCACCTCCTAAAACAGGACTTTACTGATTCTCCCACCCTTCAGTGTTTTCTCCATAGTAATTCCTTTGTATTTAATTTGGCCTGTACTTTGTGTTCTCTGTTCATGTTGTGTCTCCCTAGTTCAGCTGCCTTCCCTAGTAGAAGGTCAGCTTCTTGAGGTCAAGAACTGTTTCAATTTTGTCTTTGTATCTTCCAACCTACCTAGCATAGTGCCTGGCACATAGTATGTCCTCAATAAACCCTTGTTGAATTGAATATAACTAGTTGCTGACTTTATTCATCATATATCTAGTGATGGTAATGCCTGAATATCTCTTAGTAGTATCCCTAAACTCATTTATTCTCACTTTCAAATAGTAGTTTTTTTTTTCTTTTTAATGTAAGTTTTCTCATTTAAGCCCATTCCCTTTGGTTCTGTCCTTTGAACTTGGAGTCAGGAAGATCTATATTTGAATTCTATCTCAGACACTTGCTAACTGTGTGACTAAGTCACTTTATGTCTTAGTACCTCAGTCTCCTTATCTGTAAAATGGAGATAATAGCATCTCCCTAAAGAAATTTAAAAAAAAAAGAGAAAGGTACAAATCTTCAATTTTCACTATTAATTCTGAGAAAAAAGAAAAGGAGGAGGGTAAGTTTAGGAGGAAAGGAAGGAGAGGCAGAAAAATCTCAAGGTTCAAGAAATAGGTCTAGAAGACTAACTGGCCAAGAACTCTTCTTGTCAATTTACACAGTTCAAGATGCCAAGATTCCTCATGGTAAAGGATATTATATGAATAAAATATAAATAAAAAAGTTTGATAACCAATATTCCAAGTGAACATCAAGACTAAAAACATTGTCATATAATTGCTAGTTATTGTATAGACCAGTGGCCAGAATGATCCTTTACAGAGATGACAGTTCAACAATCGTGTCAGGGCCTTATGAATGCTAATTAGTTAACTTTGAAGGGCGAAACAGGAGGTTAGAAATTAGGAGAGCTACATTATGTTGAAGGAATATGCATCTATGGTATTTAGGGTAAAATTCCACATTTGAAAAGTAATAGCACTAACCTAGAATCCTGGAGATCTATGTGTACTATGAGTAAGTAGCTAAGACTTCTGTTTCCTACAATGTTGCGACAGATGACTCACTGGACTTCATATATGTGTTATTACACTATGCCAGGATGATTCACCTGACTCATTAAATCAGATGGTCTTAAGAAGGAACTCAATCCTGTAAGAAGAATGCTAAGAGAGATGAGGAAGAAGAGTGGTTGTAGTTTTTTATAATTGGTCTTCCAGGTGAATTATTATCCTCCCAAAGACAAAAGCCATGTGATACAGCTGAAAGAGCTTTGGTGCAAGAAGAGATCTGGGTTGGAATCCCAATGCTACCATTCCCTACTTTGGATAAATCTATTTCTTCACCTCTCTGATTTCCTCATTGGCATATTAAGGAGGTTGGGCTAGAGACCTAGGAAGGAAGGTCACTTCCAACCCTAAATTTCAAAATAAATTATTTGATTATGTCAGCTCCAGATTAGATTCTCGAAATAAGATAAAATTGGAATCTAATGCTGCCTTCTTGTTCTAAATCTAACCTTATTCATGACCTTATTCCTGATGCTGATTCTAACCTACAGCTTTCAGCTGGAGAAAAGGGTGCCAAAAGGTTTTCCTTTTCCTTAATCCTGACATTTGATCATGCCACCATGGTGATCCACTACTTCAGCCTAGCCTTTAAGATGCAATTGAGAAACCATCTTTTGCATGAAGCCTTTCCTGAGCTCTCCTTGTCTTTCTTTCCCCAACTATCTTGTATCTTACTACTGTGTGTGTATGAATGTATTTATTAACTTCATTTTTGTTCTGCTGGGTATATTTTATATTTACTTGTTGTCCCTACCATTCCATTAGATTGTAAACTCCTTTCGAATAGGGGTTGTTTCATTCTTTGTACTTGTATCTCTAGGTCCCAGCACCATAATAAATAGTAAATACTTGGTGATTGATTGGTTGAAGATAATAGGAAAAGGGAGGCAATTGTAGGAGGGAAAGGTGGAAAAGGTTAAGATACCAAAATTTGTATCCACCAACAGGTGGAAGAGCAGGATTAACATAGCCTGGAAAACCCAGAGTGCCTTTCTCTCATTCCTCCTCCACCCCTTTGTAGAACTTCTTTGATTGAACACAAAGTCAAAGTGTCAGTAAATAAAGTTTGATTTTCTTCATAGTATTAGGTCAGAGTTTCCCAGAATATTCCCCAGAGATCATGTCCAGATTTGAATAATGGAAAACAGACTTTTAAGTACCAATAAGAAACAATAGTGCTTCTCTGGAAACAGAAAGGTAACCTAGACTGTGGTATAACTGATTTGTTCATGTTACTGATCTTTAATCAATTCACCCATCAAAAAACATTTAGTAAAGGACTTACTATGATGACTCAGGTCCAAAGGTCTGTGATCCCACAAATGTGAGTACTCAGTCAATTATTAAGTACCTATTATGTTCCAGGCTCTGTGATAACCTCTGGGAGATACAAAAAGGGCAAAAAGTCCCTGCCTTCAAGGAGTTTACAGTCATATGGAGATAAAATCCTCCCACCAATGTAGATTAAAACCCTTTTAGATTTACTGTAGTCAACACCAAAAGAACATTTGGCAGCCTGGCTTCTTGATCCTTAACAAGTCTGTCCCTGGAAGACTTTTCACTAGACCGGAGCTTAATACCTTCCTAGCTTTGTAGAAAGCTCTACCAGAGCTTGTACTCCATTGGAATAGTCTTTGAGCGAGTACCAAGAGTCAATGCTTTGAGATATTCAGAGTATAGCTTTATAGGCAGTAAACATGTTGAAGAGGGAGTTCTAGACTGAACACTATTTGAAATCAGCATGCCAGTAACACCTGTTCAAAAGCTTAATCTTTGTTACACAGGCAAATTAAAGAATCTCAATTTATTTCACTGTAAAATGGAAATAATAATTACAATATCTATTTTTCAAGGTTGCCATTAGGAAAGTGCTATTCCATAAACCTTGTAAGCACTACAAAATTATTTTCATTTTCTCTAGTGAATAAGGAAAGAAGGGATCTTATTTTAATAACACATTTATATAACATCTTACAATTTATGAACGTCTTTTCTCACTGTTATCCTCATTTTACATATGAGGACACTGAAGCTCGGAGATTATATGATTTGTCCTCAGTTCCATCATCATGTAGCTAGTTAAGTGTCAGGATTTATTATCAAACCTAGAGCTTCTGGCTTTAAAAAATATATATTTTAAACTTAAATGCAAAATAAGAAGAAAAAGCATTGCCATGTGCACAGCAGAATGTAAGAGGATTCAAAACATGCAACAATAAATTTCCATTTCAAGAAAGTCTATATAATAAATACTACACATTATGTTCAGAGCTGTCCATCTTTGCTTCCTTGTAAGTTTTCTTTTGTTCTCTGCTGGGCACTTTCTATTTTGTTCTTTTTTCCCCTTTCCTACACACATTTACACACACACATAAACATATACACATACATGTATTAGATATCTACAACTATACTCATATGTAGACATATACATTCATATCCATCTATGAAAACTGTGCTCTGTTGTCCTCTGCTATTGCCCCCTGTTTCTCTGAGGGTGGATAACATCTTTAGAAGTCCAAGTCTTTCCATATTTTTATAATTCCACCAACTCATCATTCCCTACACCACAACAATATTTCAATTTTATATTGTCTAGTTATTTTAAACAGTCTAAAACGATATTAATATGGCTGACACATAGTATAGTTTCCCTCTTTGATTAAATCTGTTTTAGCTTTAACTTTGGCTGAGATCATGATTCCTACCCTGCTTTTTTTCCCTTAATAAATTTCTACTCCTGATCTTTATTTTATGTTGTGTGTATCTCTTA
This sequence comes from Notamacropus eugenii, assembly GCF_028372415.1. Classification (NCBI taxonomy): domain Eukaryota; kingdom Metazoa; phylum Chordata; class Mammalia; order Diprotodontia; family Macropodidae; genus Notamacropus; species Notamacropus eugenii. The sequence continues at coordinate 402,504,584 of NC_092873.1, forward strand.
TTTCCTATCCCTCCTGACTCCTCTTCTTAACTTCTACCCACTACCTTGACCTCTTATTACTTAACCTACCCCCCCCACCAAGGATCCCCTCCTTATCCTCTCCTTTCCCCACTCTTTTTCTTTACCTTCTTGTTTCTGACTGAATTTTGAAGACTTTTATAGCCATATATATATATATCTTTATTCCCTCTTTATCCTATTCCTGTTAATCTAGACACCCTTCTGTACCTCCCTTTATCCTATTCCCTCAACCTCTTATCTCTTTATAAATTTAGAATACTTTTATTCCCTTTTAACTGTATATATTTTCTCTTTAACCCAGACCTGACGTGAGTAGGTTCCCTCAAAAAATCCCTCCTTTATCCTCTCTCCCATCCCTATCCCCTCAGCATTTTATTTCTTTCTGAATTTAGAAGACTTTTATACCCTTCTACATGTATGTATGTATATATGTATATATTTATAAACACACATATTTATAAACACACATATGTATGTATGTATTTATTGTTCCCTCTTTAACCCATTCCCAGTAAGAGTAAGTTTCCAGAACTATCAGCCCTCCTCCCCTATCTAATTCCTCAGTGTCAGTTCTTCCTAGAGCTTCTGACATCAAGCCCAGTGTGCTTTCCCCTCTACTCTAGCTGATTTGGTTTGCATTAGGGTCCATCTGGTCCATTATGTGACCAGAAAGCAAACCAAAAAAGTCCTATGAAATTGGTTATACCTTAATGGGATTAAGTCGTTATAGTTAGTTGTCCACATTGTGGCAGTTTGTAGCCTCTTAGCTTCCAAAACTCTCCGATCTGTTTTTAGCTTAAGGGCCTTACAGTTTTGTACAAGTATATTGGCATGAACAAATTTCAAAGGTACATTCATAAGAGTTTTTAAAACTCACAGGGGCCATGGCTTAGCTTTCACATGGAAATTATTTTCTGATTTTGATATAAAAAATGAGAATGTAAGTGTACTTACTGTGTGCATGGAAAGGAGAGGATGCTAGTAGGAGAGAGGGGTTATGGGAATACCAGTTACAACACTATCTTTGATTCAAAGATGATTTGTTATGACTAATGGATGAATATTTCTGCTTTGTAAAAAAAAAAATGGATGATGCATTTCGTTCTCACTTAAGGAGTTTTTTTTTAAATCGTTTCATGCTTTAAGAAAATGTTAGCTGTGACAACCAAAGTACGTCAGCCTTAGATTTACTGTAAACTGTCCAAGATGTTTTCTCGGGTACAGATTTTCCATAGACTTAGTAATACCGAATCTTTCCTACCTTACTAATGTGTTCTCCCAAGATCCTGAGCTCTTAGTGATGAACACATGGATGCTATGTTCATGAGCTAGTTTCAGGGGCTAGCAGTATCAGTATGAGAAGACACTCAAGTTGTTCTAAGATTCTCTGGAAGAGATTTGATGAGAGGCCTGAACAAATTTAATTGCGATTATTACTGCTTCTCTTGATATAAGGGCAGCAGCTTAAATGAACCTTTTGGTTTCCCCACGTGACCCTGGTGAATATATAGCCCCAACTGTATTCACAAGACATATCAACAACAGGATGAAAAATCAATTGAAAATAACTGTTTTACAGTAAACTGAGATGGTGCAAAATTTAGAGTTAGAATGGGACCTTAGGGATCATCTAGCCCAGAAGTGCTGAACCCAGAGTTCACAGGCCACCTCCTCCTCCAAAATAAGCATAAATTTGGATGGAGAAAAAATTACATCTTTATTTTCACTACCTTCTAACTAAAATTTAGCATTTCCTTCAATTACATTTTTAACCATTGTTCTGAGAAGGGGTCTTATAGCTTTACCACTCTATCAATGGGGTCAACAAAAAAGATTAAGCACTCCAGATCTATCTCCAAACCTGAGGCTTAAAAAAAACTTTTCCAGTGTCACAAAGATTCTTAACAATAAAAACAATAATATTTGTAGCCCTTACATTCAACCAGAATCTCAGGTTAGGGGAAGATTGGGATAGGAGAGAAGGGATAAAATGAAAGGAGAGAGTAACTCTTTCTGGGTCTTTTCCTCAAGGAGCAATCTGTCTTATTTTTTTGGAAATTTTGAGTAGGAGGCTTTCCATTATTAGCTGGGGTTTATTTGCCCTGGTTACTTAAGTCATTTTTTTTTCTTTAAATACTATTTTTCTCAATTACATGTAAAAACTATTTTAAACTTTCATTTTTGAAAATTTTGTCTTCTAAATTCTCTCCCTTCCTCTTCTACCCTTCATTGAAAAGGCAAGCAGTTTTATATAGGTTACACCTATTCAAAACCTATTTCCATATTAGTCATGTTGTGAAAAATACACAGACAAAAAAATACACACAAAAAATAAAGTAAAAATAGTATGCTTCGATCTGCATTCAGACTTTGTCAGTTCTTTTTCTGAAGGTAGATGGTATTTTTCATCATAAATCCTTTGGGATTTTCTTGGATCTTTGTGTGGCTGAGAATAGTTAATCATTCACTGCTTATCATCATACAATATTCCTGTTAGTGTGTACAATGTTTTCTTAGTTCTGCCCACTTCACTTTGCATCAGTTCATGTGAAGTTTTTCCAAGTTTTTTCTGAAAGCATCTTGTGTTTCATTTCTTATACTTCAATAGCATCCCATCACAATCATACCACAACTTGTTCAGTCATTCTCCAATTGATGGGCATCCCTTCTGTTTCCAATTCTTGCCACCACAAAAAAGAGTAGTCTAAATATTTTTGTACATATAGACCCTTTTCCCTTTTTTAAAAAACTTTTCTTTGGGATATAGACCTAGTAGTGCTATTGCAAGGTCAAAGGGTATGTGCAATTTTATAGCCCTTTGTGTATAATTCCAAATTGCTCTCCAGAATGGTTAAATGAGTTCACAATTTCACTAACAGTGCATTAATGTCCCAATTTTCCTATGTCTTCTCCAACATTTGTCATTTTCTTTTTCTGTCATATTGGTCAACCTGATAGGTATAAGAAGGTGTGAGAGGGTACCACAGAATTTGTTTTAATTTGTATTTCTCTAATCAACAGTGATTTAGAGCATTTTTTTCATATGACTATAGACAGCTTTGATTTCTTCTTCTGAAAACTGCTTGTTCATATCCTTTGACTGTTATTTGGGGAAATGACTCATTCTATAAATTTGATTCAGTTCTCTATATATTTGAAAAATGAGGTCTATATCAGTGAAACTTACTGTAAATTTTCTCCCAAATTTTCTGTTTTCCTTGTAATCTTGGCTGCATTGGTTTTGCTTGTGGTAAGTGCTTTACAGTTATTATCTCATTTGATTCTCACAACAATCCTGGGAAGTAGGCATTATTATTATTGTCATTTGCAAACAAGGAAACTGAGGCAAATAGGTTACTTTCCAGGATGTGAGTAAGTAACTTGCCCAGGATCACAAGCTAGTAAGTGTCTAAGGCTGAATTTGAATTCAGGTCTTCCTGATTCCAGGCCCACTGTTCTATAGACTGTGTTACTGTGTTACTGATTGATTAATCAACAAATAATTTTCACAGTGACAATTAAGTACCTTGTGATAGGCATTGAGGGATACATAGACAAAAATGAAACAGCTCCTTCCCTCAAGAAGCTTACATTCTAAGAGTGTAGGAGGACAACACAAGGACCAGACCCATGATTTCATTAGTCCAAGAAATACCCAGATGAAGAAACTCCATCTACCAATGTAGAACTGTATTTCTTCTGCACCACATAATCTTACCAAGTTGCCCAGAGGACTGAGAGGTGAAGTTAGTTGCCAGGGTCACATAGCTAGTACATATCAGGTATGATTTGAACCTGGTTTCAAGGCAGACTTTCCATCCACTACACCATATTGTCTCTCACATGTAAGTATATACTTAATACCCAAAATAAATACGAGACAATTTGTTTTGGAGGATGCACATTGGCAGCTAGATGACAGTGAAGAACTAAGTGATTTTTCCACTGTGCCATAGCTAATGTTGTCAGACACCTTCTAAGATGAAAATAGCATCAAGGTCAGCTACCGCACTAGTGGTAAATTATTTAGCTTGAAGTGGAGGGAGAGTGGGTGCATGATCTTTTGTTTGCCAATTGATTGTGCTTTCAATGCAGCCTCTGAGGCTGAGGTATGCAAAAAAATATGGAATGATTCTCTGTTGATTGTGCTAATTTTGGCCTAGCAATTAACGCCAAAAAAATGAAGGTTTTCCACCAGTCAGTACCACACCATCCATCATATGCGGTTATAGCAAATGGAGAAATTTTGAATTCTGTGGATAAGTTCACTTACCTTGGTAGTATACCTTCCAGGTATGTACACGTAGGTGATGAGGTTGATACACATATTGTCAGAGCTAGTTCACTGTTTGTGAGGTTCTAAAAGAAAGTGTGGAAGAGAAGAGGTATTAGGCCTGCCTACCAAACTGAAGGTCTACAGAGCCTTTGTGATGACCCCACACATGCCTGGGAAACCTAGACGGCATATCATAGACCTGGCCATGCCAGGAACCCAAATTCCTTCCATTTGAATTGTCTTAGGAAGATTTTGAAGATCACCTGGCAAAATAAGGACCAGACACTGAGGTCCTTTCTTGAGCTGAACTGCCAAGTATTCAAATTCTAATTTAGAGAGCACAGCTCCAATGGGCTAGCCACATTGTTTGAATGCTAAACATACATTTGTCTTAAAGATTATTTTATGGAGCACTCGTGCAAGGCAAGTGCTCACATGGAGGTCAGAAGAAGTAATACAATGACACTCTCAAGATCTCTCTAAAGAACCTTTGGACTGATTGTGAGACATAGGAGACACTGGCACAGGACTGTCCCACATGGCGTGCCTGCATCAAAGAAGGCACTGTGCTATATGAGCAAAGTAGAATTGTAGTAGCTCAAAAGACATGTGAGATGTGTGAATTTAGAGCCATTTCATTTCCACTCCAAATACCCATATGGACTATTTGTGCCTGACCAGTGATAGAGCCTTCCAAGTTTGTATTGGTCTAATCAGCCACAGTGCCTGTTATCAACCACACTGTACCTTGACCCCAATATAGAGAGTCATTTGGATCCTCATCTGAGAATGAAGGAAAACAACCACCAGATTGTTGTGAGATAGATCAACAACCACCGCTGAGGTGAGATTTGAACTCAAGGATTCTTGACTTTGTCTCTATCCTTTCTCAAGGAGGTCCATATCTGGCCCATCATTTTTTTCTCTACCTCAGTTCTTGCCCATATACTCACAGATTTATTAAGTATATTGATGGCCCTCTCAAATATTTTGGCTTCCTTTGAAGTGCCTTCCTTCCCCTTGCTTGCTAGATCTCTCTCCAGCCAGGGTTTAGTCTGCCCTCTGGGAAAGTTTGAGAAGCCTGGCAGTATATTAAACTGACTTTTTGGGGGGAGGCAAAGACTTCCAAGACATTATCTATTTATCTCATTCTCTGCTGTCCCCTTTTCCTTTTGCCTTCAAACTTTCCTCATATTAGGATGTTTCCCAACGAATCCTGTCTTCTCATTATGTAGCCAAAGTATTTAAGCTTCAGTATTTGATCTTCCAGTCAATAGCTGAATTTTTTTCTTTAAGTATTCTTCTCCAGTGCCACAATTTAAAAGGGTCAATACTGCGGTGCTAAGGTTTTATTATAATTGACTCTCACAGCCATATATTGCTACTGGAAAAACCACAGCTTTGACTCTACAGACCTTTGTCAGCAAGGTGATGTCTCTGCTTTTTAGTATGCTGTCCGGATTTGCCATAGCTTTCCTTCCAAGGAGCAAGTATCTTTTTATTTCATGACTTCAGTCTCCATCTGCAGTGATCTTTGAGCTCAAAAATATCATATTTGACACTCTTTCCATTTCTTTTCCCTCCATTTGCCAGGAGGTGATGGGATGACTTGCCAAGATCTTAGTTGTTTTTTTTTTTTTTATTTTAAGCTTCAAAACAGCTTTTATACTCTCCTCTTTCACCTCATTAGGAGGTTTCTTAATTCATCTTCACTTTCTACCATCAGAATGGTATCACTGCATATCTCAGATTGTTAATATTTCTCCCAACTCTAATTCTGGTTTCTGTTTCATCTACCCTGGCATTTTACCTTATGTACTCTGCATATAAGTTAAATAAATAAGATGACAATATACAGCCTTATTGAATTCTTTTTCCTATCTTAAATCAATCAGTTGTTCCATGTTTAGTTCTAACTGTTGTTTCTTGGCCTACATACAGGTTCTTCAGGAGACAAGCAAGGTGATCTGGTATTCTGATCTCTTTGAAGACTTGCCATAATCAAAGGCTTTAGTGTAGTCAATGAAACAGAAATAGATTTTTTTTTTCTGGAACTCCCTTGCTTTCTCCATAATCCAGCAAAAGTTGGCAATTTGGTCTCTAGTTCCTCTGCCTCTTTGAAAACCAGCCTGTTCTGGTAATTCACATCCTGCTGAAGCCTAGCTTGCAAAATCTTCAAAATAATTTTGCTAAAGTGTGAAATGAGCATGACTTTTCACTAATTTGAACATTCTTTAGCAATGTCGTTCTTTAGGATTGTGATGTAAACTGATCTTTTTCAATTCATTGCCCACTATAGCTTTCTGAATTTTCTGACATATTGAGGGCAGCTCTTTAACAGCATAGTCTTTTAGGATTTTAAATAGCTCATCTGGAAAAGACCTCATTGCTATGCTTTAATTAGGGTTCTGATCATTACAGTATTATAGTAGAAAGATCAGTTGATCTTGAGTCAGAAAGTCTGGAGCTGGATGTCGCTTGATCTCTCTAGGGCTCAGTTTCCTCTTTTGTGAAATGAATGGATTGGGGAGAATTACTTCAGTTTTTCTAGCTCTAATTACTATGGTTGCTGTTACTAAGTTGTAGATTCATAGGTAATTACTCCCCCTCTTTCCCCACATCTGTTCCCTTTTACTTTCTCGGGTTGCTGCTATTGTCTCCAGTGGGGAGAAATATAATTAGAAATCTGCATGGGTTTGCTGGATGATTGTACACTACTCTAGGAGTTTTTAATATAGTTGCTATCAAAATGTAGGAAATTATTTCAAACTGCATATCTTTTACAATTTTTTTTTCTGGGAAACTGGCTTTCATTAGCACAAATATAAATAAAGCATTTTTTATCCCTATTGAAGTCTGAAAATACAAGTGGCAGTAGAAACATTCTAATGACCAAAATCTGAGTTAAACTGGTTGTCCAATTTTACAGTTATTGTTACAGTTTTATATGGTTTGCGACAGGTGTTTGTATTGTTGTATTCATAAAATGAGGTAGAGTGAGGGTGGAGGCTGGAGAGAGCCATTGATCAAAATGTACTTGGCTCACAATGAGTGCTTAATTAATGCTTGTTGATGTGGCCCGACCATATCTGTCATAAATACTTCTTAACAGCAAAAATACCAATTAAAGATTTCAGGCTGGCTGACTTCCAGGTCATGTGACCAACAAATGGAAGACCAGAAAATTTCTCTAGTCCCTACTAACTCTCAAAAATTCCCCCAAACTTGGGAAGAAAAGCAGTACACCAGAAGAAAAGCAATCATAGATGCCTCTGTAGACCAACACAATAAGAAGCTGAACAAGATAGCCTTATACACTAACAGAAGAAAATACTAGATCAGGGGTGGCTACCACCTGCGACCTCAGGGCCACATGTGGCCCTCCAGGTCTTCAAGTGTAGCCCTTTGACTGAATCCAAACTTCACAGAATAAATTTGGATTCTTCCATCAAAAGGCCATATTTAAGGACCTAGAGGACCACATATGGTTCCTCACCCCTGCACCAAACCCTAATTCACTCACTGACCCTCTATACCAGCCCCAAAACTCTGGCAGAGTATACAAATAGCTATTTTCTTGCCAAATTCCACAGTCTCTGTTGGCATATCTTGTCCCTTCCCTGAGCCCATCATTATATGGCAACAAGTAGCAGACTTTAACTGTGCCTACCCACTTGTGGAGGGGGAAATTATAGTAAAATTGTTCTGTCTGAAGGAAGGGCAGTACCATCTGCCTGGGAGCAATAGTACTCAGCTAGATGGAGCTAGGTCATATTTTCATGTGGCTACACTAAGCCAAAAGGAAAGGTGACTAGCATCCAAAAGAGACCAGTTCTGCCCCCTTAAAAGCTTCTTGGAGCAGGGATTGGGATTAATAAAAAGTGAATTCCCCGACATGCAGAGACTAAGGTGGCTTTAGGGTCCTCATGAGCTGTAGGAGAACATAAAGAAAAAAGGGAACCACCTAAGATCTCAGGAGGAACAAAACCTAAAGAATAAACAAATAAGGTATCTGGGAAGATATTAAATAAAAGAAAAAGAAAAGTTAGACTTAATGAACACTTGCTGAATGCCAACTACATTTGACTACATTGTGCCAACTGCTGGTAGAGAGCAGAGGGGCATACATGAAATAAGATATGATCTGTGGCCTCAAGCAGTTTTGTAGGGAATCTTTATCATAGTGAGTGATGAGCTTTATCGAACCATTTTTGTTTTAAAGAAGGAGCAGTAAAATTTTGTTAACAATTTATAAATAACAGATATTAAAAGAACTCTATAAAATGAATGATAAAAAAACATTTCAGGGTCAAAAGTAAAAGTTACTAATATGAATAAAAACAGCCTGTCCTTGCAAAGCACTTATCCTCTGAGCTATGGAAGTACCTTCAACATGGTATTTGTTTAATGTTTGCTGAATTGAATGAAATGTATTATACATTTTAGTAAGCACTTAGCACTCAATTGCTCATCTTCTTTTTAGACTGTTACTAACAAAAATGAAAAATAATTATTGAGTGATATTGCCATATTTTTTTATCCTTATATAGAAGGATTTCTTAACCTTTTCTGTGTCATGGACCCATATGGTAATCTAGTGAAATTTAGGTACTCTTCTTAGAATTTTTTAAAATGCATTTTTAAAAGTATGCAAGATTACACAAATCATATAAATAACTGAATATCCCCCCAAAATTGAATAAGCCATAAATCAACTCCCAAAGAAAATAACTCTTATACTACATGGATTTACAAATGAATTCTGTCATTCAAAGAACAATTATTTCCAATATTACATAAACTCTTTGCAAAAATAGGAAAATATGGTTCCCTTCCAAACCCTTGATACTTAAATCACAGAGACAAAGCAGAAAAAGAAACTGTAGTCCAATATTTCCAATGCAAAAACATCAAATAAAATATCAGCAAATATTCTGTAACAACATATTAAAAAGATTATATCCTATAACCAGTTATATCCTATGCCAAGTTGGTTCTATCTAAGGAAAATATAAATGTATAGACCCAAGCTACTGGGGGTAACACCTAGCAAAACTAGAAAAAAAGCTTGGAAAAAGTTAAGTTCTCACCAAAATCTCACACTGCATATATTAAGAAAAAAATCTATGTAAATGTATAACTTAGACATAAAGGGTAACACTATAAACAAATTAAAGGAGTAAGGAAGAAATGGCCTTTCAGGTTTATGGATGGGAAGAATTCACGACCCATCAAGGCACAGAATTATCATAGAAAACATAATGAACAATTCTGATCACATAAAATTAGAAATTATAAAACCAATGCATTTCAAATTAGAAAGGAAAGGGATAACTTAGAAAAAAATCTTTTCAGCCAGTTTCTCTAATAAAAACTTTATTTCCAAAATATAGGAAGAACAGATTCAAAATTTATGAGAACAAGAACTATTCCCCAGAGGGAAATAGCAAAGAATATTAAAAGGTGGTTTTCAAAGAAAGCAATTCAAGGATTTGTAAATATATTAAAAACTCCCTCAAATCACTCTTAAAGAAATGTAAATTAAAACAACCTCACACCCCATCAGATTGTTAAATGCCGAAACAAACAAACAAAATACAAAACTCAAAAAATGACAGTGAGAGTGACAGAGGGTCTACAGAAAAAAAAAAGACACATTAATGCACTGTCAGTGGAGATATGAATTTGTCCTGTCTCTCAGGAAAGTGATTTGTCCCCCAAAACTATGTCTCCAAAGTTACTAAACTTTTTAGTGCCTGTTCTTTGGCTGGGAAATACTATTACTAGACCTATATCCAAAAGAGATGAAAGAAAGCTGAGGCTCAGATTCAATCCAGACTGTCCAGCTGAGATTCTATCTGGTTGTCTTGCCAATACAAGCATCACAAATGGTTAGTCTCCTTAAGAGTCAACCCAATATGGCGAACCTTTAATACACTTTGTTTTACTTTGGTTGGAAAAAAAAACCCCAAAACCCCCGAAAAATAGAAAGCTGAAAAGGATCTTTTTATAATATTAAAGAACTGGAATCCAAAGAGGTATGCATCTGTTGGAAATAATTAACAAATTTTGATATGTTCATGAAATATTATTGAACCATAAAAAAATGATGAAATAACTTCAGCCAAACCTGGTAAGATCTGCATGAATTAATTCAAAATGAAGTAAACAGAACCAAAACAAATTTCTGCAATAGCATCATGAAGAAAAAAGATTTCATGAGAAATCTGATAAGTGAAAATGATCAACCGATTCTTGAGGTCTATAACAAAGTATGATATTATTCACCTCTTGACAAAGAGGGGATGGACTCAAGATCCCAAATAAATACATATTTTTGGACACTCACTGCTAATGTAGGAATTTGCTTTGACTATGCATATTTGTTTCAAAAGTCTTATTTTTCTTTTTTTCATTTTTTCAAATGGGGGGATGATTTGAACAGCAATGAAGAATGAGAATAGGATAGAAAAAAACGAGTATATTAAATAAACAGGATTATTGAAGAATCTTTCTCAAAATATAAAAAACATAGCAAGAAGAAGCTAGAAAGAAGCTTAGACAAAGAAGAGTTGTAAAACTACAGGTTGAATTTATGTAATTAAGAAAAGCAAGCATCATAAAGACCTATAGTTTCATGAACAGTCTTTTTCCTCTGTTCTATTATGGATGGAAAATTCTCATTTTATTTGGTGTTAAGTTCAGAAAATGAATAAAATTTCCAAGATAATAAAAAATGTGAATCACATCCCTTTGGATGGTCCCCTGAAAGATAACCTTTTGCTTCACATTGTTTATGCTGAGGGAGATGTGACTCCTCAATGGCTGAGAGGATGCTGAGAATGACCATGTGTACCTGCATGGGGCATTTAGTTCAGCTGGATAGTGATACACGTGATGAGATGGTGAGAAGAGAGAGGGAGACAGACTGGACTGGATCCCTCAAAACCATGGACATGTATGGGAAGCAGATCCATTAAGTATTTTGCCTTCCAAGGACTTACAGCTCTAGAGACTACTGAGAGAATACCTATCCTGGGTAGGATTGTTCTCTCTATCGTAGTTGAACTGATAATTTTTCTTGCTCCCTTGTGGAGCTCATTTATTTTTGTATATTCTTTTGTATACACCAAACTGAAAAACTTTTCAGATCTGTGTTTGCTGTTTTGCTTGGATAATGAGATTTATTCTCTTTAAAAAATATTAATAGTGATTGGCCAAAATATAATTTTCCATTCTCCAGTATGCTTTGTGTCATACAGGTTCAGAATTGCATAGTTAATTTCCCTTATCCTTGATCACCACTACAATTAAAGATATTTTGTTTTCTACAAGGCTGCCATTAACCATATAATTGACCAGATCATTTATGGTCATGATTTTGGAGGTGAGGGAAACTGGCTAAGAGAAACATTGGATCTTCTCAGCAAGTGACTGCAGTACTTGATTGGTCTGTCAATCAGGTCGAGATTGATTGGTGGGTCTGTTCATCTTTATAGAAGGAAAAACAATGAATAGATGGAATAAAAGCAAAATATAATGAAGCCTGTTAGGTACACAGACTATAATAATAACCTATTGTTTTCAAGCTAAATATTCTGTTGTTGATAAGATGCTTTCCTTTCTTGTGAACTAGGGTTTAAATTCCATGATTATCATCATAAATAATACTGAGAAAATGGTGCATATTTAAGTAATGTGTAAATTTACAAACATGGCTTTTAATTTCAGATATTTGGATACTTCCTATCAGAAGAAGATGCACTTGCTTCTCAGCTTGATGAAGAAAATTTGATTTTCCTTGTTTCCAGAAAACAAAGAGTTGGACTTGCAGGTAGATTTTTAACATTCCTAGAACTAAATATGGATTTTAATGTTCAAAATGAATGTTATTACATATTTTTTCTATAGACTCATTTAATTAATTGCATTTAATTGTTTTGAATATTGGAAGAAAGGGGATAGGCTCATGTATAGAATCAATTTCAATTGTCAAAGAGATAGACATAATGTAATTGCTCTATAAAGAACACTTGCAGGAGAATCATTGAATCACATAATTAGGAGATCTTAGCAGTCACCAGGTCCAACCTACTCTGCCTGAAGCTTTAATATTCCCTATGAGAACTGAAGACCTCCCTCCAAACTCACAACTTCATGAGGAAGTCACTTAACCCATGTTTGCCTTAGTTTTGCCATCTGTAAAATGGTGATAACAATAGCACCTACTGCCCAGGATTGTAGGCAGGATCAAATGAGATAACAGTTGAAAAATGCTTAGCACAGAGCCAGGAACAAAGCAAGCACCACGTACACATTAACTACTGTGTTGCCAAGGCAATGTTCACAGCGCTGACGGCGACTGTGAATATGCCAGCATAGGTCTGAATCACAAAATATAGCAGATTCTCCATATAGAAGGCAGAAGAAAAGCATTTATTCAGTCACCATAAAGCCAAAACCCAAGACCAGAAAACCAAATCCATCATAGCAACCAAGAAGTCAATACACATTATCACTGCAGGGGACACCACCATTCCCAAGCCTTCCCCTGCTGCTGGGGTCTTCCCACAAACAAACACTCACAATTCTAGCTGTTTACTTGCCTGTGTCCTCTCTCTCCCTCTGCTCTAACTGCTCTCACTTCCTCCCAGCTTTGCTCCATCCTTCTTATTCCACCATTCATCAAGCTCCTCCCACCACATATGACTTAGGCTTCCATGTGATTTAAGCAGGTTACACAAGCCTATTAATGGATAGGAAAGATCTTTAAATTAAGCAAAAATACATTAAAAATAAAACTATTATGATAATTATGATCTGCTTCTCTATAATTTTTACCTAATTGGTCCTCATTCTGCCCAATGAGGGAGATTTGAGAAGGGCATAATATTCAAGTTTTCCTAAAGAATACTGTTAGATCGTTAATAATCACAAACTAAGACTAGTAATATAGTAACATCTCACTACTTTGGACTCCAGTGGTGAATCAAGTGATGCTTTTTTACACAATATTTTATAATTGAACTTTTAAAATTGTATAATTCAGGTTGACAAGGAAGCCACCATTAGTCTGAATTGATGAGGTTTCTGAATGGATCTAATCTTGAAGGAAATTCTAGATCAAAGGAACATACCTAATGCCAAACCCTCATTATACAGTTAAGAAAATCAAGTCTCAGAAAGGCTGATTGACATGCCCAGTATGACACATCTACTTTGAGAGAGGTAGCCTCAGAACATCTCCCTTATTCCAATGTTTCTATACTACAATATATTTACCCTCTGGGAACATTCACTCCATATTCATGGGTAAGAATGATGTCACATGTTGTTGTTCAGTCATTTCAGTCACGTCTGATTCTTCCTGACCCCATTTGGGGTTTTCTTAGAAAAGATACTGGAGTGGTTTGACATTTCCTTCTTCAGCTCATTTTCCAGATGAGGAAACTGAGGTAAACAGGATTAAGTGACTGGTCCAGGGTCACAGAGTTAATAAGTGTCTGAGGACAGATTTGAACTTTGGAAAATGAGTCTTCCTGACTTCAGGCCTGGTACACTATCCACTGTGACACCTAGCTGCCCCATCATGTTACATATTACTAACTCAGAGAAGTTAGTCACCCCACTAGCATTTATTATGCTCCTACTATGTCCAGGCACTGTTTCATGTACACCTGAGCTTTTTTCCATTTGAGCATATTTGTTCTAACACACACATTTGCTCTATGAGCATGGCAGAATTGAAACAACTCAAAGGAAATGCAGGATGTACAAATTTAAACACCCCAGATGTTCGTATGGGCTATTTGTGCCCAATCTGCAGTAGAGCGTTCTGATTTCACTTTGGTCTAATCAACCGCAGTCAGGCACATTGAAATTTGACTTTATCATAGGTATATCATTTTGGTCCTCTTCAAAAGGACAACCACCACCATTTGTTCTGATAATATTACCAGCCAGGACAGAGCATGCCAAGGATGGGAACACCTGTTTTCTTTTTTTAATAGCTTTTTTACTTAAAGATATGGGAAACTTGAGTAACTAACTCATTTCCCAGAGTGATTATCAATAGTAGCTGTTGCTGTTTCCCTCCCAGCCTGAAGTCAAGACTTCAGTTTATTCATCTGTAAAATGAAGATAATAATAGCACCTACTTCTCAGATTTGTGTGAGGATCAAATGAAATAATCATGATGAAGCACTTAGCACAGTGACTGGCACACAGTACGTGCTATATAAATGTTAGCTATCATTATTATTGTTGTTAAACTGAAGAGTTTGAAGAAGATGATCTCTTAAGTTCCTGCTGAAAGAAAATATGATACAATGGATAAAATACTTGACTAGGACTCAGGAAAACCTGTAAATTCTCCCTTTGACATTTACTAGCCATTAGACCATAGCCAGCCTAAGCAATGTTATCTCTCTAGTCTCAGTTTACTTATCATAATAATTACAATTATTATTACTCATATGACCTATGTCACAGGTTGTCATGTTTGCAGACAAGATGTTGGACGTGCAAAGCATTATATGAATTTAAACTATTAATATTTTATTATAGTTTTAATATCCATGATAACCATGATCTGTTATTTCTAAATCATCATTCTATACTCAGAGTTATGCAGAATGGATCTCAAAGACAAGAAGACCTAGGTTCAAGTCTTATCTCTCACAGATATTCACTGTATGCCCCTGGTCAAGTCACTTAAAATTTCGGTGCCTCTGGCACCTATCTAAGTCTTTAAACCATGAGCAGTCTGCATTAGTAGAGGCAGGTTCCTCACAGGGTGTTCCTTACCCCAGTGAAATTACAAATCTAGTCCAAAAATCTTCTCAAAAAAGGGAGCTGGGCTAAAATGATTCTTATTGTGCTTGGTTGTATTTATATGCAAATATACAGAGTATAAGTAACAAAGTGAGCTAGAGATTTTAACATGGGGATACCTCATAAGTATTATTGAGACCTGGTTGAATGAGACCAGTGACTGGAATATCATAACAAAAGGGCATACCTTATTCAAATGGAACAAGTTATGTAGGGAAGGAGGCAGGTTAACACTGTGCAAAAGGAGTGATAAACTTTTGAGGGAAAGCACAAATCCTTGTTGAGAGTATGGCATGATGGAAATCATTTGGGTGAAGATCACAGAAGAAAGAAATAGATATAATATTAAGGTGGGAGTAAACTACTACCAGGACATTGGGAGTTGGCACTTTAGCAGGGCATAGTTTTGATTGGACCTCAAGTAGGCAAACATCTGTAGGGGATCTTCTACTAATCAAAGCAGAACAATTAAATTCTTCCTAATATTTTCATTATTAACAATACAGAAGAAGTGATAAGGTAAGCTTCTGTTCTAGATTTGATCTTTACCAATAAAGTGTGGAATTGTTTGTTAAGACAGTTATCCAGCATTAATTAAGTGCCTACTGGTGGTTGCTTGTCCATTCATGAAGAGGACCAAAATGCTGTCACCATGATAAAGTAAAGTTTCAATGTGTCCAACTGTGGCTGATCAGACCAATATGAGCTCAGAATGCTCTACCACAGGTTGGGCACAGATAGTCTGTGTGAACATTTGGGGTGGTTACTCCAAATCTGCACATCCTACATTTACTTTGTGCTGTTTCAATTCTGCTTTGCTCAAAGAGCACAGCACCCTTTCTGATGTGGGCACGCCATGCTGAGCAGTCCAGTGCCAGTGCCTCCCATGTCGCACAATCACAATCTTGAGAAAGACCTTGAGAGTGTCTTTGTATCACTTCTTCTGACCATCATGTGATCGCCTGCCCCATGTGAGTTCTCCATACAATAGTCTTTTTGGAAGCATACATTTTGCATTCGAACAATGTGGCCAGCCCGTTGGAGTTGCACTCTCTGAAGCATAGTTTGAATGTTTGTCAGTTCAGCTCGCGGAAGGACTTCAGTGTCTGGTACCTTATCCTGTCAGATGATCCTCAGAATATTCCTAAGTTCAAATGGAAGCAATTCAGTTTCCTGGAATGGTGCTGGTAGACTGTCCATGTTTCACAGGCATACAACAATGAGGTCAGCATAACAGCTCTGTAGACCTTCAGTTTGGTAGTCAATCAAATATCTCTTCTCTCCCAAACTTTTCTTTGGAGCCTCCCAAACACTGAGCTAGCTCTGGCAATGCATGCATCAACCTCACTGTCAATGTGTACCTCCCTGGAAAGTACACTACCAGGGGAAGTGAACTTATTCACAGCATTCAAAACTTCTCCATTTGTTGTAACCGATGGGTCCACATATTGATGGTGTGGTGGTGGCTAATGGAGCACCTGTGTTTTCTTGGTGTTAATTATCGGGCCAAAATTAGTACAGACAGCAGAGAATTGATCCATGCTTTGTTGCATCTCAGTCTCAGAGGCTGCATTGAGTGCACAATCATCTGCAAATAGAAAATCATGCACCAGCACTCCCTCCACTTTGGTCTTACCTTGTAACCTTTTCAAATTGAAGAACTTACCATCAGTATGGTAGTTGACCTTGATGCCATGTTCATCCTCACTGAAAGCATTTGACAACATGGCTGAAAACATCATAGTAAATAGCATGGGAGTAAGCACACAGCCCTGTTTCACTCTGTTGGTGGGAAGGCACAAGAGTATTGTCCACTATCCAGAGCACAGGCAAATATGCCATCATGAAATTGATGTACAATACTGAGGAACTTCTCTGTGCAACCAAATTTTGACATAATTTTCCATAAGCCCTCATGACTAACAGTGTCAAAGGCCTTGGTCAGATCTACAAATGTTGTGTACAGACTTCTGTTCTGCTCTTGGCACTTCCCCTGGAGTTGTCGGATAGCAAACACCTACTGTTCCTCGGCCCTTTCTGAAGCCACACTGGCTCTCAAGTATATGCCCATTTCCCAGGTGAAGGATCAGCCTTTTAAGGAGGACTCTAGCAAGAATTTTGCCATCAATGACTAAGAGAGAGATCCCCCTGTGATTGTCGCAGGACAATCTACTCCCTTTACCTTTATAGAGATGAACAATGGAGGAATCTTTGAACTCCTGGGGGATAACCTCCTCTTGCCATATAACTTGGAAAATTCAGTCAATTTTTGTATGAGCAA
The DNA here is from genome assembly GCF_028372415.1 of Notamacropus eugenii. Classification (NCBI taxonomy): domain Eukaryota; kingdom Metazoa; phylum Chordata; class Mammalia; order Diprotodontia; family Macropodidae; genus Notamacropus; species Notamacropus eugenii. The sequence continues at coordinate 402,521,995 of NC_092873.1, forward strand.
TGGTCCCAGGTGCTTTGCCACATGAAAGGAGTCTGATGGCCCTCAAAACCTCTTCTTCAGTTAGAAGTTCAGCTAAGGAGGGATCAACTTCAACCTGAGGCAAATGGTCAATGGCTTCAGCATTGATTGATGATAGTCTGTTGAGAACACTATGGAAATGTTTAGCCCATCTCTCTAGGATCATGTCCTTATCACTAATCAATGTGGTTCCATCAGCACTGAGTAGTTGTGATGCACCATAGGTTTTTGGTCCAGAAATAGCTTTCAGGGAATCATAAATGCGCTTTGGGTTGTTACTATCAGCATAAAAATGCATTTCATCTGCCTTCTTACTCAGCCAGGAATCCTGCATCTTTCTAAGCTTTGTTTGTACTTTGCTTTTGATGGAATTAAATACTGCCTTCTTAGAGGTGGATGAACTGTCTTGCTGGTAAATCCTGTGGAGTTCTCATTTTTCATTTAGCAGCTTCTGAATTTCCCCATCATTTTCATCAAACCAGTCTTGGTGTTTGTGAGTGTTCTAATCCAGATGAGCAAATGCAGTGCTGTACACCAAATCTCTGAAAACTGCCCACTCCTTTGCTGCTCCCTTTTTTCTCCTGGTGGAAGTGCCTACTAGAGATACAAACAAAGGCATACCCTTTGACCCAGCAATATTACTTCTAGGACTGTATCCCAAAGAGATCATAAAAATCGGAAAGGTTCCCACATGAACAAAAATATTTATAGCAGCTCTCTCTGTGGTGTCCAAGAACTGGAAATCGAGGGGATGTCCATCAAGTGGGAAATGACTGAATAAGTTGTGGTATATGAAAGTAATGGAATGCTACTGTGCTATCAGAAATGATGGACATGAAGACTTCAGAGAGTCCTGGAAAGATTTATATGAACTGATGCTGAGTGAAAGGAGAAGAACACAGTAACAACCACAGTGTGCAAGGAATTTTTCTGGTAGATTAGCCCTTCACAGCAATGCAAGGACCGAAAACATTCCCAAAGGACTCTTGAGGCAAAATGTCATCCACATCCAGAGAAAGAACTATGGAAGTGGAACACAGAATGAAGCAGAAGATTTTCTCTTGTGTTATGTTTTGTTTGGCTTTTTCTCATGGTTTCTCCCATTCATTTTAATTCTTCCATGCAACATGACTAATGTGAAAATGTGTTCAATAAGAATGTATGTATAGAACCCATATAAGATCGCATACAATCTCAGGGAATGAAGAGGGTAAGAGGGAGAGAAAAATCTAAGACTTATAGAAGTGATTGTAGAAAACTGAAAACAAATAAATTAATGACAAAAAAACAAAAGCCAAAAAAAAATACCAAAAACAAAACCCACCAAAACCCAAACCTATACCATCCCTGCTCTGAAGGAGATCAATGGAGAAGACAATGGAGAAGACAATATGCAAATAAATTCATACAAACAAGTAAAACCTGAAGCTCAGGGAGCCTATGACCATGTCATCTTAGAATCTGGAATAAAGAGGTAAGCACTGGCTATGGTATGAAACATAACCTAGACTTTAAGGGAACATGTTTCAAAGAGTTCAGGAATAGGACAGGTAGGGACCCATAGCTTGAGAATGAAATTTTGGTCAGATAATCATAGTTGATTCTAATAAGAGATAGGGAGCTATGTAGAGGAACTCATGTGGTGGTAGAAGATATTCATGAATTCAGATTCTTTTTGTGGGCATGGATAGGAGATAGAATCAAGGGCAGATAACTGAGGATAAAAAAAAATCGTGATAAGATGCTGAAGAAAATCAGAAAGGTTAGTTTCTAACATGAACTCGAAAGGTTGGTCATAAATGCTACAGGCAATAAAAAGCACTTCACTAGGGACAAAAATAATGATAAAGAAGGGATAAAGAAAACCTTCTTGAAAAATAACATAACAAATATTTTTTTTCCTAAAAAACTGAACTTCCAACTGTTAAGAACACAGCAAAAATGGTTAGCAAGGAAATGAAAAGCAAAAATTAGTAAGATGGTGGGGGTGTACATTGCTAACCAAAATTCAATATAACAGATAAGTTCAGGTTACGTATACCAGACAAATTAGAGTTAAGGGAATTGTGAGAACTTCTAGTTATGATTGTAGAACTGTTTGACATTGATCTCTGTGGAATCATGCAGAGAGGTGCCACATGATAGAAGCAAGCAAATGTTCTCCTGATTTACAAAAGCAGAAAGAATATGGTTGATTTCCAGGTATGCCACTGAGCTTGATATGAATTCTTGGTGAAATTCTGGAAGAGTTCACTAAAGGAATTGTTTATAACTCTTAAAATGGAAAGCATAACTATTCTAATGCAGACTACTAAAAAAACAAGTTATCCAAACTAATATTTTGCTTTATTAGTGCAGTGGATAGAATGTCAGACCTGGAGTCAGGAAGACTCATCTTCCCGAATTTCAGACTGTTGTTAGCTGTGACTCTGGGCAAGTCACTTAACCCTATTTGCCTCTGTTTCCTCATCTGTATAATGACCTGGAGAGGGAAATGTCAAACCACTCCAGTGTCATTGTCAAGAAAAACCCAAATGTGGTCACAAAGAGTCAGACATGACTAAAAAACAATTGAACAACAACTAAAGAATAGTAGAACAGGAGACTGTCTTGGTCCTAGCATCTTTGGTTTGAGCAAGGTATTTGACAAAATCTCTCCTGGTAATGCTAATGGGCAAGATGGAGGTATGTGGCCTCAGTGATGGATAGTGTCTCAAGCAGAATCAGAACTAGTAGGCCAGACCTAAATTCTTTTGAATAATAGATCAAATTTAACTTGGATGGCATTCTTTAGTGGATTGCTCCAGGTCTCCATACTTCATTTTCTTGTAATTAGCATTTTCATCAGTGATTTGTATGAATGCATGAGCAGCATGCTTATGAGACTGACTAATGACATAAGGATGGAAGGGAGATAGCTAGCATACTGGATAACAAAATCACTATCCCAAAAATCTCAATGAGCTGGAAAAATGGGCTGAAACTATCAAGATCAATTTCGTAGTGATAAAAGTCTAACATTTAGGTTTAAAAAAACCCACTGAGGAATTGGATCAGAGACATGACTGAGAAGCAGTTCTTAGAAAACACATTAACTTGTAATTTTGATGAAGTGAAGTCTTAATATGAGTTAGACATATGACATGACAGCCAAAAAAACCCAACTCAATTTTAAGCAGTATTAAAAAGAAATATGTCAGCAGATCAGAGGATTTTAATAGTCCCAGCATACTTTTCTCTAATCAGACCACAGCAGGAGTGTAATCAGACAAGTTCTGAACACTTTATTTTTTTAAAATATATTGATCCGTTGAAGCTTCTCCTGAAAAGAGAAACCAGTGGAGGAACTGTGGGAAGATAGGCATACTACAGCATTGTTAGTAGAGATGTGATTTAGTGCAGCCATTTTGGGAAGTAATTTAGATCATGCAAACGAAGTGATGAAGTGTCCATACTCTTTGTCACTGAGATCCCATTTCTAAGCATATATCCCAAGGATATCACTGATTTTAAAAAAAGGTATACTTCTACACTAAACTAGATATATTTATAATGCCAAGGAATTAGAAACAAAGTAGATACCCACGGATTGGGGAGCAGTTAAAGTGGCACATGGATATAATGGAATATTATTGTGCTGTAAGAAGTAGGAATAATGTAGAAAAGCATAGAAAGACTTGTATGTACTGACTGATACAGTCAGTACATGAAATAAACAGAGCCCAGAAAACAGCAAACACATGACTACAACAATGAAGCAGAAATAACAACCACAACAAAACAATCAAAAGTGAATGTTGTAAAAGTACACAGAACGAGCGTGGCATCAAAGAACACACTCTCCCCCTTCTTTCTCTCCTCACCCCACTCACAGGGAACAGATTAATGTCCATGAGTATGGAACATGGCTTATATTTTCAAATGCATTTAAAATTAAACAAAAAACAAGCAACCATGAAAGCAAAAAATCCATAATCCATGCTTTTTGATAGTAGTATTTATATAGCACTTTAAGGTATACAAAGTTCTTTACAAATATTATCTTCATTTATCCTCATGACAATCCTGGCAGGTCAGTGCTATTACTGTCTCCATCTTATAGATGAAAAAATGGATTCAGAGGGTAAGTGATTTGTCCAGTCACACAGCTAGTAAGTATCTGAGGCAGGATTTGAATTTAGATCTTCCTGACTCCAATTATATTGGGGCAGCTAGGTGGTGTGGTGGATAGAGCACCAGTGCGGGAGTCAGAAGGACCTGAGTTCAAATCTCACCTCAGATACTTGACACTCACTAGCTGCATGATCTTGGGCAAGTCACTTAACCCCAACTGCCTCATCCTGGGTCATCTCCAGTCATCCTGATGCATATCTGGTCACTGGATTCAGATGGCTCTGGAGGAGAAGTGAGGCTGGTGACCTGCACAGCCCTCCTTCACTCAAAACAAAGTCAAGTGCAAGTCACGTCATCATTTCTCTGATGGCATGGTCTTCTTCAGTAACGAAGGACGAACACAATGCAGCATTATGACTTGTACACAGTAATGTCTAATAAAATCTTGTTGAATTGCTTTGAATAGTGAACATGGATGGGCCACTGTAAAATGAGGATTAGAATACCTGTAGGCAGTTAGGTGGTGTAGTGGATGGAACACTAGGCCTAGAGTCAGGAAGACCTGAGTTCAAATCCAGCCTCAGACACTTACTAGCAAGTCACTTAATACTGTTTGCCTCAATTTCCTCATCTGTAAAATGAGCTCAAAAAGGAAATGATAAATCTAGTATCTTCACCAAGAAAACCCCAAATTAAGAGTCGGACACAACTGAAATGACTGAACAACAAGTACTTCCCTCACTGTGGTTGAGAATAATTATGCAACACATGAAAATTTTAAAGAACTTTAAAAGTGGCAGCTACTAATAAAACTTTTGAAGTGCTTAGAAAAATCCTTACCTGTTTAATTCTGGTTCCAGTTCACCATCCATTTGCATCTCTCTATGACATCTATGTAGAGAGACCTGTTCTTCCTGATACTATTACCTACTTAGTTCTAGAGCAAGGATGTCAAACATGCAGGCCAAAGGCAGAAAACTACAACACCTCCCGAGTGTGACCCAAACCAGATTAAAAATGTGATTGGGAAATATGTAATAAAATGAATAAAAATACAATAAAACACAGACAATAATGTGATTTTCTAATTCAATATGTGGTTTGCAGAGATTTTTATGTATGATTTAATGGCCCCCATTTCTATTTGAGTTTCAAACCACTGGTCTAAATATGAGGCATTCTTTAAACACTTGGGTTTTTTCCTAGGTGGTTGGTGGGACTAAACTCTTGCAATGTTGGGGCTTGAAGCAATAAGCATCATGTCATTTGCAAACAGAAAGACATCACTATCTATAGGGAATCCCACTTTAATTTTGACTCAATTTGGGAAATAACCTAATAATGATAAATATTAATGTAGCACTTTAAGTTTTGCAATGCACTTTGCATGTACTGCCGCGTTTGAGTCTCACAGCAATCTGTATAAGGTTGGTGCTATTATAGATCAGGGAAGCTAAGAGAAATAAATGACTTGCGTAAGGTCACACAGGTATTAAATACTGAAGACAAAATTGAAACCCAGCTTTCTGCTCAGAGCCCAGCATTTTATCCACTATGACATTGTGAGAGTGGCAGACATTTTTGATGATCAGACATCTCTGTTTTATGCTTTGCTTAATTTAATAATCCGTGTTGTCAAAGTTAATTCCATTATTATATATTCAAGGACTCTTACAACTTTTGAATATATGTGAGGAGGGATGCTTTATTGGACAACAGACATGAAAGTGGGTATTTTGCTCTCACTAATTTCACAAAAACAAAGACTCAAGGAAGGACAGGAAGACTTCCAACCAGAAGATTAAGGGAATTGTGAGGTTAATTAGCATATTTTCATCATTCATGTTGCCCAATAAATAAGATTTGACTGATGATAATCATTTTCGCTTTAGTATACAGTCCAAGCATTCTTAGTAATGATTCTTTATCCACACCAGGGATGTCCTGGATTGATGTAACATTTTTGTGGATCAAGGACTGAAATATTGAATTACTGACTAGCATTACAGAAGGGTTCCACAATTTTGAGGTTATTATTTTCATCACCTTATTCTTGGAGCAAGCATCTTGCCTCGATGAAAGGGTATGGTAGCCCACTATACAAACCATGAAATTTATAGGTGCAAATGATGACCTGGAAGTAGTTTTAAGAATTGCCTTGACATTTGCAAGGTTCATTATCTGTTCTGTCTGACCCTTCTAACTGTACAGAGATAGGAACCATAACTACCTTGATCTTGTGTGCTATTTCTACCATATATTATAAATGTGAGCAAAGGATTTTGACTATACATATTTTGTATGTTTTCAAAATTATTTGAAGCAAATTACAATAAAATGAAACTTCAGAGAATTAAGGTAGTTTTGTTCTGTAGTATTGGAGAGCCTCAAATGATATTAACTCTATATCCAGTAAGCTACTATGACTTAGAGAAAGCTGGGATTCCTAAGCAGATAATCTCAGTGAACAGATAATGCTTTATTAAAAAAAAACAAAACCCTCCATAGAATCTAACTGAAAATATGAGCCCCTTTTAGGACCAGGACTCTCTATTTGGGAATCCTATGTAGCATGTCATTCCCTACTTCTGTATCATCAGATTGATATCCTATGGACAAATAGGGGCTTAGCAGCATCTACTATTCTTTGGTTGACTTTTTTTCTGGCTTAATGGTGCCCTGAGACTTTTTAGAAAAAAAAAAACAGTAGTTTTTTGTTTGTTTTGAAACCTAACAAATGAATTTTGGAGTCTCTTCAGCTGGAAAATCAATTGAATTTTTATGCCATTGACAGGTGGCAGGAAACGTGATGTGGTTAAGTGTCTCGTCAAGATTCCTCAACTGGATTTCCTGATAATAGCAACTCAGAAAGGGTCAATAACAGTCTTCAACAGTCAGGTAATTTACAAACTTGTCTTTTTGTCACTTTTTAAAAGTAATGCATCAGGGCATAGTCAGGATTGCAAACCACAGTTTGAAAATGTCACCTCAAGTAAAAATACAGGCAAATCCCTGAGGAGAATGTAGACTCCCCAATTCATTCTTGTGATATTGAAAACACCAAACCTGGCACTATCCCAGATTCCTCTGTTGCGCAGTATAATACTGATACAATCATAGGATAAACCTCGATTAGTGCTCAGACGAAAAAAATTTAAAACATTCATAAGGAAAATGGTTTTGAGAGTACTGGGAGAAATAGGTAATCTGGTAGCTCAGGGTGACTTCAAGCTTCTTTAAACTCATAAGCTTTCATCTTCAAATCAAAGTATCCCTGGGAGATTTTAATAGGAGGTGTGCTGATAATTTCTATATAATATCATTATGAATCTGCAACGATGACAATTTAGTATCATTCCAGTTTTCCAGTTCATTGGCAGCTGTAGAATGGGTTTTGTTTATGAAAGACCTGAACACTGAAACGAGTTGGTGCATTTTGTTTCTTTCCATAACAAGGATTTTTCCATCATATTTCCTGTATTTTGGTTTTTCTATCACCAGTGGGTTGATTTTTCTTCTTTCCTGGAAATTAAGACTGGTAGAGAATAAAATATAATCTGAAATGAGAGGCTTATAATTTTCATTTTTGAAAAGTTCATGATTTATCAGTTCTCAAAGAGAAATTTAATATATGTATTTCTAATTTAGGGAAATATATGTGTGTGTGATTTTTTTTCATCCAGTCAGATAAACATTTGTATATGTGTGTGTGTGTGTGTGTGTGTGTGTGTGTGTGTATGTTTGTGTATGTATATACATATATACAAATATATAGTATTTAGTAATTTAAAATCAGATGTTATATTTCCAATATGTAAATATAATTGAATTCACCAATAAAATTTATCAGTATTATTATTCAGCATTAAAACAGATAAAAAATAAAGCTATTTAAAATGTTGAATGCTTTAAAGCAAGGGCAGGGAACTTCTGCCCTCAAGACCACGTGGTCCTCTAGTTCCTCAAGTGAAACCTTTTGACTGAATCCAAACTTCATTGAACAAATCCCCTTAATAAAAGGATATATCCTATAGTACTCAAACTCAGTCAAAAAGCTGCACTCAAGAACGTCTGAGGCCACAAGTTTCCCACTCCTGTCTTAAAGAAAGAAAAAAGGAAACAAGTATTCATTAAACATCCATTATGTGTCCGGTACTCTGCTAAGTGCTTTACATTTGGGCCTCATAACAAACCTGGGAGATAGGGACTATTATGATTGCCCCCCATTTCCCAATTGAGAAAACTATAGCAGACAGAGATTAGGTGACTTGCTCAAGATCACACAGTTAGTAAGTCTGAGGCTGAATTTGAACTCAGACCTTCCTGACTCTAAGTCCAGCACTCTATCCACTGTGCCAACTGTATATGATGATATATTGGGTGGGGAGGGGATTTTTTTTTTTTGAGACTTGGTCAGAGAAGTTTATCAAAAGACAAAATGAGTGATTATATTGGAATACCTTATCCATAGTTCATGTTCTTTACGGAAGAGTAAATATTATCTATGAATTTTCTGATGTTTTTTAAAAGAGGAAAGAATATAAAATGAAAATGCTATAATGTAATCTGTATTAGAGGTTACCTTTTTTTAATGATGGATAGCCTTTAAGGATTATGAAACCTCTATAAGAATGAAAAGGCCTTCAGAAAGTTACTTCCGTTAAAAATAAGTGGGTTGAGAGGAGCAAAGAAACAACTGAAAATAAGTATGTGGTGCTCCTCTCTTTTCTTCTGTTTTCCTTTCAAAACTGTAGTTTTCCTATCTCTAAAAAGAAATATAACTTCAGTCATTTACTAGTTGTGTTACGTTGGGCAAGTCACTTACCCTTTGCCTCAATTTCCTCAACTGTAAAATGGAAATAATAACAACATCTCACAGGTTATAAGAATCAAATAAGATATAATATTGGTAAAGCACTTAGCATCTCATCTGGAAAATAGTAGGCACTACAGAAACTTATTTCCTCCCCTCTACACCCTAATAACAAGTCATATCCATTAATTAGACTGTTAACTCCTTACGAATAGGAAATATTTTTTGCCTTTCTTTGAATCCCCAACATTTAGCACAGTGAATGGCTCATTATAGACTTAAAACAATTATTCAATTCTATTTTCAGTTCCAGATTCCCTCCCTCCCCATTAATGAACTCAGAGTGCAGATAAGCATTTTTCTCTTCATTTTTTGGGGGGAGGGATCATAGCAGACTCTTCATAAATGTTTGTTAATCCTTCCTCAAACACTTACTGGTTGTGTGAGCCCCTGGGAAGTCACTTAAACTCCCTGATCCTCAGTTTCCTTATCTGTAAAATGAATATAATAACAGTACCTTTGATGAGGATCAAATGAGATAACATATTCAAAGATTTTTGCAAACTTCAAAGCATTATACAAATACTAATTATTATTATTTAGAGGACTTTTAATAAAACAACTTGTTACTACCATTTCACTATAAATTTTCATTACGGGGAGCCGAGTGACATATAACTGTAACAGAAAAAAACTAAAGTGATGTGTTGCAGCACTACGTAAATGAATTGCTTTGTAAAAACAGTGCAAAATGGATGGGAAAGAATAAGAAAGTAGGAGTAGAGGTGTCACCAATATGCTTCAGGATAAGCCTCTTAAGTGCCTCACTTATCCAAAGAAGACTTGGGCTTTGCCATTGGGCTAGCTTTTCTGGAGGATGAAGGCATAGGCTAGAGAAGAGAGAGGTCCCCAAGGAGAAAGGAGGAAGCATCAACATGAAAATGGCGACTTTTTAGAATGTGTTTGCAGTGCTAGCATAACACTTCTTAACTGCAATGTCTAATATATTTCCTTCTTGCTTTGCTTGGCTTTTTTTTGCAGATGAGGGTTCAGGCAAACATCAATGTTACAGTAAGTATTTCATTTCTTTTTTAATTAACTGAAAGGGAAGTTGGAAGATAGTTTCTTAGCAATAAATTGAAAGCACATGAACTGGCCTAGAAATACAAAAACCTTCCTATTTTGCTGTTTTATCTGGGGAATGTCAGAGCCCAGGTTCAAAGAAAGGTCTCCTTGACTACTCATTGTGCATTTTTACTGGACTATGAAATGAGGTGACTAAGAAATGTAAAGAGTCCTTAAATCTTGAGCAACTAACTGCCCAAAGAGCCAAGCCTACATCTTTTTTTGAGGGGGGTGAGGGGGCGTGTTAAAGACAGAGTAAATCTAAGTAAGTTAAGGTCCACTGAGAAAAGATACCAATCACTTAATCAAATACATCTACCATGATTTGTAGTGAGTCAGTCATCACAGAAGGTCAGAATTAGGGAAACCCTAACATACTCAATTCATTCTTAATTATCCAGAAAACAAGGTAGAACATACTCTGTAACAAATATGGTGTATCTGTTTATAATTGGGAACTGCAGGAGAAAAGGATTACTTTAAATAATTTGGAAAACCATTTGAAATTCTCTTGGATTTTGAACTTGAAAACAAAGATTGTTGGCTTGGTTTTCCCCCTCAGTAGGTAGGGATGCTATTATAAAACCATAGATACGATTGCTATTAGAATTCTTCCATGGCTCCAAATAGGGCAAGAAAGGAAAAATTACTTCCTTCTATACCCTGCTATTAAGTGTTAGAGATATGGTAATGCAAGAAGGTACATGAGGTGAGAAAAGATAGTGGAGCTAAGATTGAAGAAGTTTCAATTCATGACTTATCAGAAACAGTACTGGGCTAGGTAGGAGTCGGGAGTTCTGTCTTTGAATGTGGCCTCTGATGTGCTTTGCTAGCTATGTGACCACACTGACAAATTTTTAGCTTTTCTAAACCTCATTTCCCTAATTTTAAAATAAATATTATAATTCTGGAAATATTTACATTAGACGGTTGTTCTGAAAAACAGTACTTTGTAAATCATAAAATGCTATAAGAACATATGTTGTTATTTTACTCCTGATGAACTAGTTCTATGACATAAAATAAACCAATCAACTAATTTTTAAGTGCCTACGATGACCCTAATACATACCAGACTCTGTGCTAAGTCACCTAAACTCTCTGATCCTCAGTTCCTCATCCAAAAATGATTGGGTTATGTTCTTCGTTTCTAAAATGAAGAGTTTTGATGAAGTAAGGAATTACTTTAATGTTAATATACATAATATTTTATTTAAAAAAGAACAATTACCAAGATTAGTTTGGTAAGCATTGGTTGGGTATCTACTATGTTCAAGGGGCTGAGTATAATAAAGGAAAAATGAAACAGTCCTTGAAAGGAACTGACATTTTACTGAGGGAAAATAATATATTCAGTAAATATATGCAAAAGATATGTAGAGGAAATACAAAGTGATTTTGAGGTGATAAGGTGGTAATAGGGAATGTCACAGGGGAGGCCAGGAAAGATCTCCTCTAAGAAATGAACTTGAGAGTACAAGGTGATGAAGGGGAGCATTCTTAAGGAGAAAGGAGCAGCCTAGGCAAAGGCAGGGCATGAGAAATGGAATGTTCTGTCAGGAGGCAGGTCTGGATAGAATGTAGAGTGCTTAAATGAAAGTAAGATGATACTAGCTTAAAAAGATAGGTTACAGCAGGGGTGGGGAACCTGCTGCCTTGAGTTCACATGTGGCCTTTTGACTGAGTCCAAGTTTTATAGAACAAATCCTTTTGTTAAGGGGATTTGTTCTATGAAGTTTGGATTCAGTCAAAGAGCCCCACTTAAGGACCTAAGGGGCCACATGTGGCCTCGAGACTGCAGGTTCCCTACCCCTTGATTAAGAGCCAAACTGTGAATGGCTTTAAACAACAATAGCTAGGAAGCATATAGTGCTTTAAGGTTTGCAAAGTGCTTTTATATATGTTAACTCATTTTATCCTCACAATAACCCTGTGAAGTAGGTAATATTACAGATGAGGAAACTGAGGCACAGAGAGGTTAAAATGACTTACTAAGTATCTGAAGAAAAAGCTGAGATATTCTTTACTCCAGGTCTTGTGCTCTATCCATGGTGAGGTTGAAAATAATGTGTTTTGTAGAGGCAATAGAAAGCCACCAAATCGTCTTGGGCAAAGGGGTGACAGGAGTCATATAAGGTCAGCTTTCAGTAAAGAATATAATTTATGTTGAGAGAATGTAGATGGATTTGCTCACCTTAGCATTGTAGATTTTGCAGTTATATTATGCCCAGATGTAGAATCAAGTTATTGTTTATCCGTAGTAGCTGACAGAGTCTATGAAACAAACTTTCTGGAGTTTGCAATACTACACTGAATGTATCAGAAGAGAAGGAGGAGACGGAAAAAAAGGGGAATAAGAGGAGGAAGAGGCAGAAGCCACAGCAGGAGAAGGAGGAGGAGGAAGATTCAATCAATCAATTGATAAACATTTACTAAATGCCTACTAGGTGCCAGGCACTGTGCTAAGTGCTAGGGATACAAATGAAGGCAAAGCTAGGCCCTGCTCTCAAGGTGCTTACAATCTAATGGGAAAGACAATATGCAAATAAATACATACAAAGCAAACAATACAGAAAGTAAATAAGAATTACAGAAGGAAGGCAGTAGAATTAAGAAGGCTTGACAAAGACTTGCTGTAAAGTCAGGACTAAATGTAGAGTTGAGAAGGAAGAACATCTCAGGCGTGGGGGACATTCAGAGAAAATGCCCAGAGAGACAGAGTGTCTTGTTCATGAAATAGCCAGAAGGCCAGTGACACTGGATCGGAGAGTACATAGTGGGGGAATAAAGTGTAAAGAGACTGGAAAAGTAGGAGGGAGTTAGGTTAGGAAGGGTTTTGAATGCCAAACAGGATTTTGTATTTGATCCTAAAGGTGATTGGGAGCCACTGAAGTTTGCTGAGTAGGGGGGTGGGGTGGGGTGGGGTGGGTGTGATTTAGTCAGTCCTTTGCTGTAAGAAAATCACTGATGAGTCGAATGGAGGAAGGTTTGGAATGGGGAGAGAGCTGAGACAGCAACACTCAGTAGAAGGCTCTTGAAATAGCCAGATGTACAGCGATAAGAGTGCACTAAAATGATGGCTGTGTCAGAGGAGAGAAGAGCGTGTATTTGAGAGATGGTGCAAAGCTGAAATCAACAGGCCTTGACAACAGATTGGATGTGGAGGGGGTTAAAAGATAAAGCCCTAGAGTCTGGGAGGATGGTGTTGCTCTCTATAGTAATAGGGAAGTTAGGAGAGGTTGGAAAGGAGGGAGAGTTTAGGGGGAAAGATAATGACTTCTGGTTTGGACTTAATTTAAGATGTTTATTGGATATCCATCCAGTTTGAGATGTCTGAAAGGTAGTTGGAGATGTGAGATTAGAAACCAACAGAGAGGCTGGGGCAGGATACAGAACAATATGAAGTTTGTATTCAGTCTAAGGGCCTCACTAGAGGGCTGCATGTGGCTTCAAGGCCACAGGTTCCCTACCCCTGGTCTAGGTCATAAGGTAATAGGGCTTGCACTAGGGTAACAGCAATGTGAATGGAGGGAAGACATACAAGAAAGATGTTGAGAAGGTAGAAACACAAAGACTTGCCAACAAATTGGATGTGTGGGGTGAGTGTGAGGGAGTAGTCAAACAGAAAACTGAATGGATGGATGGATGGATGGAAGGATGACTGACTGAGAGGATGGTAATACCCTTGACAGTAATGGGTAAGTATGGGAAAAGGAAGGGTTTGGGGGGAAGATAATGAGTTCTGCTTTGGACATGGTAAGTATGAGATGTCTAAAAGTACCCAAAGTCATAGAGAGTATTAATGACAAAGACTGAGACCTGAACCTTGATCTTCATAATTAATGTGTTGCTCTTTCCATTGGGCAATGCTGCTTTTCTGTAGGATTCTGTTTTTAAAATTGACATTAAATTCACTTTCACTGAGATGTCAGTGACTTTTAGAATGTCATTCTTCCACACAGAAAGTAATGTGACATAAACAGTGCTGGGTCAGGTGGTACATGAAGGGAAAGAATGGAAAAATGGGATGTGAATGATAACTGAAGACAAACCCTGACATAATTTTTATTTGCTTTTGGAGCCTAGGTGATTTAGGAAGGGGAAAACCTGGGGATATTTATTAGAGATCAAAAGGGAAAGGGGGCAGAGAAAAGAAAGATAAGATAAAACAAAGCAGTGGCTCCAGAGATTAGAATCAATTCATTGATAAGGAGAAAAAAAAACATGGTGTGGGACTAGACTTGGAATCCAGAGCTGCTGCCCCTTCACCCCATATTCAAATAGTTGCCAAGTCTTGTTGATTTTATCTCCACTATTGTTCATGTACCCACCCCCTTTCCTCAATTTGCATGGTCAACCACCTACTACAGGTTCTCATTGCTACTTACCTTGACTTATGTAATTGCATCGTTTTTGATCTCCTTCCTTCTCTCTCCGTTCCTTGGTTCATCCTGCATATGGCTGCCAAACTTATCTTCCTAAGGCACAGACCTTAACCATAACCCTGTAACTCCTCAAAAGCCTTCAGTAGTTCCCTATTTCTCCATGATAAAATATAAACTCTGCCTGGTATGTAAGGCCCTACATAATCTAATACTACAGCTGGGTGGCTCAGTGAATAGATCACTGGGCCTAAAGTCAGGAAGATTTAAATTCAAATCCAGTCTCAGACACTTACTGGCTATGTGACCCTGAGCAAGTTATTTCACCCTGTTTACCTCAGTTTCCTCATCTGTCAAATGATCTGAAGGAGGAAATGGCAAACCACTCCATATCTTTGCCAAGAAAACTCCAGATGGGGTCACAGAGTCTGACACCATTGAAACAGCTAAGAAACAACAATGAATAATCTAATATTAACCTACCATTCCAGTCTTTTTTTCCACATTATTCCCCTCTGTATACTGTGTGTTCCAGCTAACCTAAGCTACTAGTTGTTCCCCAGACTTAACCTTCTAGCTCCTACTTCTGTGTACTTGCAGGTATGATCTCCCGTCCTTGGAATACCACCTTTCAGAATCTTTATCCTCCTCCAACGCCGAATTTAACTGTTACCGTGCTTGTGAAATGTTCTCTGCCTCGTCCACCCTTAGTATTCTTTCCTTTCTCAAATATTCATAAAGCATCTGTTTAATCAAGACAAGGTAGATAGGTGGTACCATGGACAGAGCGCTGGACCTGGAGTCAATAATACCTGACTTCAAATCCAGCCTTAGACATTTACTGGCTATGTGATCCCGGACAAGTGACTTCATCTCTGTTTGCCTCAGTTTCCTGATATGTAAAATAAAAATAGTAATAAGTGCACCCTATCTCCCAGGATAGTTGTGAGGATCAAATAAAGATAACAATTATAGTAACTGCTACATAAATGTTATTACTATTACTATATAACCCACATAAACAAAAGCTCTTTGGGGTTCTCCATAATTTTTAAGGGTATCAAGGGGGTACTGGGTCCAAAGAGTTTGAGATATGATGTATGAGATGATATTGTTAAGTTAAAAAAAACCCTTACTTCTCTTTTAGGACACATCTTGGATTACAGGATGTGATTTCCTCCCTCAGCTAAAACGAGTTGTTGCTGTCACAGAAAGAACCATCATCATTTGGGATTATAAAGCACAAGGGAATAGCCAGGTACTGCCCCAAGAAAGCTTCAGCCCATTGTGGTTAGTAATGTTGGTAGCTGGGCATGACCTCTCCACCCAGCTATGTTTAAGTCATTTCAGAAGAAGAAAGAGATGGAGACATCAGTCCTTTCTGTCCCTTACTCTAGTGCCTGAAGGTTCTTTCTGACTGTGCATGTTTTTTACATTTTACTTTTAAAATTATATAGCATTTTCTTGGGTAAGAATATCATTAAAACCAGCTGCCTAACTTTGGTACCAAATAGAGTGGGTAGAGAAGAAACACGTCAAGCATTATAGGGTCATCATTCTTTCTGTCATTATTGCCTTTCTATTATGCGCCTAAGAGAGGGTGGTGACAGGGGCTGTAGTGGGTTCTGGAAGAGCACAAGAAGTGGTCCCTTTCTTGGGAGATCTGAGAGTTTATAATGTAAGTGTCCCTGTCAGAATTAACCATCTGAAGGAGAAACCAATACATGTAAAAGAAAAGAACAAGTCAGTGGGTAGGGCTGTATTAATTGTGCAGCACAGATTATTTTAGTAATTACAGCAGTGGAATTGAGTCATGAAGGAATCCTATGGGAGAGGTAGGGCTTGAGCAGATATTCCTGGGGAATGGATAGGATTCAGGTACAATTTAACTCTTAACACTTATGACCTTTTGGCCTTGGGCAACTTGACTTAATCTCTTTCATTTCAGTTTCCTCATCTGTAAAAGAGTGGGTTGGAGTTGAGGGCCTGTGAGACCTCTTCAAACTCTAGATTAAACTGTTGGTTAGTCTTCCAAAAATCCCATCTCATATGCAGAAAGAATGTGGGAAAACTGCTTATTATATCTAGGTCAAGATTCTACAAGATAACAGGTAACTGGTATTGACATGAACATTTTAAAGGATAAACTTGCTTCTTCCTGAACATCGTGAACAGGCATACCATTGTGTCTGCCTGAATTATGGCCACCTCGCAAATCAGGTTTCCCTAGCTATAACAATTGAATATTTTTCTTATGAAATTACACATTGAACAAACTATTGATTCTTATTTTCTAGTTTACCCTAAGGCTTGTGTCAGTGATGGTGGTGATGCCTGTCTCCCTTTCACATTTCCCCTAGACATTTCCTTACCCATTCCAAGAAAATTCTGTATACATAATAATGGTTCTAGCAGCGTTCTTTGTGACTATAAAAAACCAAAAAAAAAACTGGAACCTATATTACCAGATATTACACTAATATCAATGTGATGGATATTTGCTATAAGGCATGGTCAACATGAAGAATTCAGAGGAACAATGGGAAAATTTGTTAGAAATGAAGCAAAGTAACAATAACACATAATGACAACAAATATGCAAGCAAAGCCAACAGAGAGGCAGTAAAATTCAGATGAAATACCATGAATTGATAAGCATTTATTGGTGGCACAGTGGATAGAGCTTTGGGCTTGAAGTCAGGAAGACCTGAGTCCAAACGCACCTCAGATACTTGCTGTGCGACCCTAGGCAAGTCACTTAACCTTTCTTTGCCTCAGTTTCCTTATCTGTAAAATAAGGATAATAATAGTATCTACTGCCCAGGGTAGTTGTGATAATCAAATGAGATAATAATTGTAAAGTGTGGTATAAGCACTGTATAAATGTTAATAATTATTATTTATTATTTATGATATACCACTTATTGTACCAGGTGCTGGGGCTCCAAAGACAAAAATTTAATAAAATTCCCTTCATGGAGTTTACATTGTTATTACTATATGACTAAAGTTAAAAGAGACACACACAGCCACACACACACACACACACACACACACACACACACACACACACACACATACATATACACCCCTTTCTGTTTACAATGAATACGTTCTCATTTCCCTCATCTAACTCTCAAAGGGAGCTGTTTAGGTTACTATTGGCTCTGTACCTGTTTTCATCAAATCAAAGTTCATCAATCATTTTTTTAAAGTAACGTTTCAGACAGGCTACCAAGTGAGCCTGAGACAGGAGTCTGAGCAACAGAACTTTAAAAGCATTCAGACACTAATGAAGAAAAATGAAGGACAGAACACAGAGCCTTCTGGGATGGAGCTCCTCACATCCACGTGCTGTGTGCACTGACCTCACAGAGCATGATCCAAGCATGAGGATGGAAAGTTGGAAGTTTGAGGGAAAGTAAAAAGGATAGTCATTATTTAGTCTGAGAGAAGATTGAATTGTGATCAAAATAATTAATTTGTTCCATGCACCAAGGGATTGTGATTTCATCACTTTGGATACTACTTGTACTGATTTTAATCAAAATCCCTCAGTAATGTCCTTTGAGACCAGCTGTGCCTGAAGATGATGATCCTATAGCTAACCTGGTGAGGAACTTCTCAGAGCTCTGGTTCATGGACAACCATGAAGCCTCTAGTACTCACCTTGCAATGGAAACCTTTCCAGAATATTAGGACCTTTCTCAGTTTTCACTCCGCAAGCATAACGTATCATGGGTTGACTCTGGCCCCACTCACTGAGGACCAGGTATGTTAACTTTACTGGTCAACCTCCTCCAGGGTTCTCTGGAGCCTTAATATGGCTCATCTCTACTACTAGCTCTGATGCCCCCATTAATTGTTCTGCCATTTTAGGAGCTCAGTTAAATAGCACCTCAGTTTCATTTAAACATTTAACATCATATTAGCTTTCTACAGAGGGATATTTACTTCAAACATAGCAAGAGCAGACATACAAACATTCCCTCCAATGCATATGGGCATAATCTAACTCTTCCCCCAACATATACCACCTTAGTCTCTGGGGAGGGGAAGAGGGGTGTATTAGGCTCACAGTATAGCTTACTTCCTGCATAGCTTTAGTCCCATGAAATTCAAGTTCAAAGCCTCCACATCCCAAGACCCTCTTCCTTCCCAGATTTTTCTGGTTGGAATGATTTCAACACCCGGCCTAGATTCCTGAACTGTCTGATTAGAACTCTTGGATTGAAACCACACTCTCTGTACCTAGGACAAAGAAAAAGACCAAATCACCCCAAGACTGTTTCTCTGGACCACATGGCCTAAGAGGGATGAGAAAGGAGTCCTTCAGGCCCTCCCCCACCCCTTACCACATGTTGTGAGTGAAGGAATCTTTCACCCTTAGATGGGATTATAGGAAAAGCACCAACTTTGCTCAGTCAAAGTTAAAGACACAGGCCTGGTTATGCAACCAGTGAAGAATGGCTGCTCGCAATCATGTGGTAGACCAACAGCAGAATGTCTCTAGTCCTCCAGTGTCTTCCACTGATGGTTGATGTGTTTTGGGTATGTACTAAACCCCTATTACGTTAATTTTCAATAATTCAAAGTCCAAACCATCACACTATAATGAAGCACTGGAGATGGAAGAGATTTGGTGAAGGATAGTCAAAATATTTAATTAAAAAATAATAGCTTACATCTCTGTAGCATTTTAAAGTTTATAAAACATTATAATTCTAATTGGAGTTTGGAGTTTGGCTGAAAAAGGAAAACTAGCTATTCTTCTTTGACTTCCACCTTTAGGTGGATGGATTCACCTTTTCCTAACTCTTCCTGTTAGGCCTCCCCAACCACAACACTTTTCCCTTAGACCTGCCATGGTAGAGGTCGGGGGGAAAGAGTGGGCTCTTTAACCTGCATCTCAGCAGAATGACAGAGAGAGTCCTGAGGTTGCTGCCTTTGAAGGGCAGGAATCTAGTTCTCTATGTACCAAACCTTCCTTTCCACCAGAACACCACAGATGTATTCTGTGCTCAGACTGTCTTTTTGGTACAGATTCATTTAGTTACTTTTCTCTGCTTTTTAAAAGTTATAACATATAGTGATAAATTCTCTTGGGTTTGTCTAGAGCCCCAGCTGGTAACAAATCTCAGAAATTAGAAAGGGAATTTCCTTCCGTGTGTGTGTGTGTGTGTGTGTGTGTGTGTTTACAGCCAACCTTAGCCTCCCTCTCAGCTGTAGCTGAACAAATGAAAATATATATAAACAATGAAACTTCTAGTTAACCAGAGTGATATCTTAATACTGGCTTTAAAGGACTAGGTGGACAATGATACAAATGAAATTTTAAAGAAGCAGAGAGAAAACATGCTTTCTCCAAGAGTAATGTTGAAATTGGGATTCTCTGCAAATGATGACAGCTACAGTTTTTCTGTCATGGCTCTGGATGGTCTGATGTCATTTAGCTATAGTCCTTCCCCAGCATGGGGGCAGCTAGGTGGTGCAGTGGATAGAGCACCAGTGCAGGAGTCAGGAGGACCTGAGTTCAAATCTCACCTCAGATACTTGACACTCACTAGCTGTGTGACCTTGAGCAAGTCACTTAACCCCAACTGACTCATCCTGGGTCATCTCTAGTCATCCTGATGAGTATCTGGTCATTGGACTCAGATGACTCCGGAGGAGAAGTGAGGCTGGTGACCTGCACAGCCCTCCCTCACTCAAAACAACATCAAGTGCAAGTCATGTCATCATTTCTCTGATGGCCTGGTCTTCTTCGGCAATGAAGGATGAACACACATCCCCAGCTTGTCAATCCCAGTCAGGGAGCAGCAGAAAAAATATAGTAGCACATTGTTGTTCTCCCTCCCCTCCCCTCCCCTTCCCTTCCCTTCCTTTCACTTTCCTCCTCTTCTCTTTTTTCTCTGTCTCTTTCTCTCCTTCTCCTCTTCTCTTCTCACTCAGCTATACTCTTAATTCCTTGGGTAAAGGGGGCCACGTATATATTATTTCATTTGCTCATCATGATAACCTTACATGGTAAACATATTGTTATCCACATTTTATAGATATTTCTCACCTCAAAAAGGTGAAATGACTTGCTCAGAGTAACCTAGTGAACACTAGAAGCAAAAGTCAAACCCAAGTAACCTCATTCCAGATCTAGGCTCTTCTCTCTATATTGCTGTTATCGTATAATGAATTACTTCATATATTTGATCTACTATTTTTTTAATCATCATTCCCTGAGGAAGCTTTCTAAATTCTCATAACATGATGAAACGATGATGTAATAGGGCACCTTTTTATCCAACATGTGATATTTGGGGCGCTGAGGTAGTGAGAACCATACATGTCAGCCGTGTGCTGCCTCCTTTAAGCCTAGAGAAAGGCAGGTAATGTTTAACTTTATTTATGATCCAGCATGGGATTATGATATCTGATTTTCTCTCTACTCCAGTCACCAATCAAATGATCTCTTCAGAGTTTTTCTATTATATGTGTAGGATAACTTCCCAAAAGACTGCAATACAGTGTCTAACAGAGTTGGTTGTTTCAGTGATGTCTGACTCTTCTTGATCCCTTCTGGGTTGCCATTTTCTTTTCCAGCTCATTTTTCAAATGAGGAAATTGAGGCACACAGGGTTAGATGATTTGCCCAGGGTCGCATAGCTAGTAAGAGTCTGAGTTTGGATTTGAACTGAGGAAGAGGAGACTTCTAGCACTCTATACACTGTGCCACTGAGTTGCCCCTAACAGAGAGTACTTAGGCTGCAAATACCTAGGCTGATCTCCCAATCACAGTGACATGGAGCTTTAAATGGTGGCACTGAATAAACATAAACTGCTAATGTCTGCAACATAGCTAGGGAATGATGTAGAATATTGCTTAAAATATCAAGTATTATATTGTCACTATTTAACAATTTCCTCTCTCGATCAACAACTTGCGCACACATACACACACACACACACACCATTCAACATATTGTGGCCACATATTTTAATGAATATGGTAAAAATGAAACAGAAGAGGTTAAGTGCCTGCAACCACTTCTCCAAAACCTCCTGTTTGCCTTGTCAGATTTTCAGAGTGTTAAGTAGGACAGTTTTGAACCATAGGGACCTGCAAGCCACTGAAAGGATTATAGGAAAGGAATTTGTGTGGGAAAAGAAACAATCAACAGAATTTAAGCAACTTATGTGCTTGCTGTTCAGTTATTTTTTCAGTATGTCCAGCTCTCTGTGACCCCATTTGGGGTTTTCTTGGCAAAGATACTGGAGTAGTTTGCCATTTCCTTCTCCAGATCATTTTACAGATGAGGAAACAGAGACAAATAGGATTAAGTGACTTGGCCAGGATCACACAGCTAGTAAGTGTCTACCTTACCAGGTTTTTGAAATATCAAATAAGAAAACATAAAGTACTGTACAAATGCTAGCTAAAGTTGTTGTTGTATGTGCCAAGCACCTGTGATAGAAGGTACTAGGGGACCCAAGTATAAATAATTAACCTATTCCTACTGCAAAGGGTTTATATTCTAGTGAGGATTAGGGCTGGGGGTAGAAAAAATAGAAACACAAATTGTTGTTCATTCTTTTCAGTCATGTCCAACTCTTCTTGATCCCATCTGGGGTTTTCTTGGCAAAGATATTGGGTGTGGTTTGCCATTTTCCTCTCCAGTTCATTTTATAGATGAGGAAACTGAGGCAAACAGGGTTAAGTGACTTGTCCAGAGTGACACAACTGGGAAGTATCTGAGGCTGAATTTGAATTCACAACAATGAACTTTCCTGATTCTAGGCCTAGTGCTCTATCCACTTGTCACCTAGTTGCCCATACATACAAATAGATATAGCATAGATATAAATATAAAATGAATAAATGTAAATTTTTACAAAAGTTGGGCCTGAGTTGCATCTTAAAGGAAGGGATGGACTTCCTGAGGTGAAGGTAAGGAGCGAATGGATTCTAGGCATATGGAATAACTGGTGCAAAAGCGCAGAGATGGGAGGTGGGATGTCTGGTGGGGGAACATTGAGAAGCCCAGTTTAGCCGCATCATTAGAGTAGAGGAGAGAGAAAAATGTCAAGTGAGGCTAAAAAGACAGGATGGGATCAGGTTGTGTTTAAATTTAAAAGATAAACAGAAAAATTTATATTTTATCCTAGAGACAACAGAAAACCATTGAAGTGGGATGAGTAAAGGAGTCAAATGGTCAGATCTGTGCTAATAAAAATGTCTCTGGCAGGACTTCACAAAACAGATGAGAGTTGTGGTAGATAATGCATGGAAACCAATTGGGAGCCTGTTGGAATAAGCTAGGTCTGGGCCCAAACAAAGATGGTAACTGTGCAAGTGAAGAGGACCTAGATGTGAGAGATATAGTGTAGAAACAGCAAGACTTGTCAACTGATCAAATGTCTCAGAGTGAGGGAGAGAGTGAGAAGTCTAGAATAATACTGATATGATGAACATAGCAGCCAGGAAGGATGATAGTACCTTGGGTAGAAATAGCGAAGTTAGAAAGAAGAAAGGGTTTAGTGAGAAAAATGATCCCCTCATGCCTTGTTTGCTGATAGGATTCTCAATAAGCTACTGGTTTTGACCATTGCAATCTTAGCTCCTCTCCGGGATCTGAGTCACCTTCTACAGTGCTCTCCTATTTTCTCCCTCTGTAGGAACCACAGTTTCAGGGATGCACTGATTGTGATCTCAGCTCTAGTCATTGTCAGTTAAGGATATTAGGCCAAGATAACTTCTTATAGCTGTGCCATTGCAATTCTAACCCAGACCTTAGCTTGAAAAGACCAAGGTCTCCCACTGGATGCAGTGGTACGTTTTTTTGAAGTCAAGGATCATATCTCATATTTCGATCTCTTTAATAGCACTTAATGGCTATGTAATAAATATAGATTGATTAATGTGACTGATCTCTCAGCATCCTTTTTGCCCCGTGGGTCTATTCCTCAGAGTACTGTAGAAAGTTCAGCTTTCGGCCACTAATAGGACAAATCTGAGGGGAAGGGTAACACCAGTTCAGCAAGAATGAAATCTCTTCTCTGCCTTTTAGGATAACTGCTTTGTCATAAAGCCAATGGATCACTGCCTTCTGTGTGTTTGTGTGGTGCCTATGACAGACCAACTGTGCCGAGATGACATCCTAATGGGAGATGACGGTGGCTTTGTGAACAGGTTCACTTTAAACAGTGATGATTTTGGACTCAAACAGTCAAAAAACAAAAAAAAGATGCAGTCCCAGATCCTGGACTCCAAGAACTTCAAGACGTAAGTATTGAATTATTAGGGGTTAATTATTTTAATAGTTGTCATCAACATACATATGATGACATTGGGTCTGAATATCTCAAAGTGATTTCCCAAACGTGCTTCATTGATTTTGGCTAGCATTATTCCCACTTTTAGATTTGACTTGATTTTTTTTGTCAGCTTGCCACCAAGACTTGAGCAAGAAGAAAAATCTGAGCAAGTAGCAAAAAATATCCTAGTTCTTGATATAAAAAGCATGTAAAATTGGTTTGAATTAAACACGATGGTGGGAAAGACTTTTGTTCTAGCCAGGAATTGAGTCATTCATTGGGTTTGGATTGTTTCATCATCTCTGGTCCTAAAAGAATGTTTTCCCTTGATGGGAGGGATGCACATAAGGTGTCACTTATTGGCTAACAGATTTTGTGTGATATGTTCTCTAGCCTTCCTTTGCTTAAATGAAAGTCTTTCCCCTGACTCTATGGGCAAGATAGTGCTTCTTTTGCTTTATCATAAACATACAATTGGAGTACATAACCCCCAAGACCTGACTGATTCTGCTTGTTACTTGAAAATTGAGTGCAGGAGCCCCTCCATACAGATACACACATACACACTCTCTCTCCCTCCCCCCCTCCCCTTCTCCACCCCCCCCTTTTCTCTCTCCTTCCTCCTCCTCCTCTCTCCCTCCTCAGAAAGTCACATTGTGCATACAATGTAAAGAGTCAATTATAAGCCATGTACTGGGAGAGGGGATTGGACCTGTGATTTCATTAGTACAGAGAACTTCCAGATATGGTAATTCCTACCAATATAGTCCTCATTTTCTCTGCAATTTAGGGTCTAAGAGAGTTGTCTAGGGCATTGAAAGTTTAAGCATTTTGCCCCGGGGCACACAGTATATGTCAGAGACAAGATTTAAATTCTGGTATTCTTAGAACCCAGGTCAGTTCCCAGGTCAGTTCTGTGTCCAGCATGCCATGCTGCTTCAGAAGAGAGTACTTGGATAAAATGTAATATAAATGACCATTACTGTAACATGTCATATCATCCTAGTCCTATTGCTGAACTCTTTGGAGTGAAAATTCTCACAATGTTTGGCTCCATTTCTCACCTACTATGTGAGATGACAGTCACTAGTGGACAATATTATTCATCTCACCAAGGTGTTCAGCAGGCTAAATTGATGGGCAATCAACTCCTCCTCTTCCTCTCTCACCACTATGTGACCTATTGTTCTATAAAATGTCAGGCATGTCACTGCTCAACTTTCTAACTAGGGCTCAGACTTTAGCAGACCCTCCTCCATCAAGACAATGGAGTAAGGCATTAATCTTCCCTTCACTAAGATGTATGCCACCTGTCAGAAAAAGACAGAGGCCCTTTTTCACATTCACATTTTTTGTTTCTACTTGATGGGTGTCTCAGAAGGATTGCTTGTATGCACATAAAATAATAAGATGCTAATGTATACTGACACGTTTGCTCATTCTTGTACATAGCCGTCATAAGCCTCTACAGAGAGGAAATCAATGGTGAGCATGAACAATTTTTATGCCTCTGACTGAAGAAAGGTATCCCTAAAGCAATCTTGGCAAGGTGGGGTCTAGGCAGGCTTGTGGGAAGGAAAGAATTCAGAGGTAAAGAGTGTAATTCTAGGAGCCACTGGAAAATTTTCTTATATAGCATTCTATTCAACAAATGTGTCATTACAATGTGTGTGTGTGCATGTGTGTGTGTGTTCATCCTTCATTGCCAAAGAAGACCATGCCATCAGAGAAATAATGACATGACTTGCACTTGACTTTGTTTTGAGTGAGGGAGGGCTGTGCAGATCACCAGCCTCACTTCTCCTCCAGAGCCATCTGAGTCCAGTGACCAGATAATCATCAGGATGACTGGAGATGACCCAGGATGAGGCAACTGGGGTTAAGTGACTTGCCCAAGGTCACACAGCTAGTGAGTGTCAAGTGTCTGAGATGAGATTTGAATTCAGGTCCTCCTGACTCCTGCACTGGTGCTCTATTCACTGCACCACCTAGCTGTCTCTCATTACACTGTTCAAGGTGCTAGATATACAACAGTGAATTAATGTCCAAGAAATATTAAATCCTAGTATGGTGCTGAGCACTGTACTAAATAAAGAGGTAATCCAGGACCCAGAGTTACAAAAAGAATGACAATCAAGATAGAGAATACCATTCACTAAGTTGTATGTAATATAAGTGATAATATTATCTCATGCCCTAAACAAAAGATTCTGAGACAATCTCTGATTTCTATTCCTGAGCTTTCTAGTCAGTATTTTTTTGTGATCTACTTGACAGTCTATGGAACTGAAAATACAGGATACTACATTTTCCCAGTTTTATTAGTGAATTTGCACCCCAGAACACTTGGATTTATAGTTTTCTTAGAGTTAGAAGGGGCCTAAGAGACCATCTAATTTTACATGTGGGATCTCATCCTGAGAGATATAGTAATTTTCCCATGATAATGCTGCAAATTAGTTATAGGATGATAGGTTTAGATTGGTAGCAATCTAAGTGATTTAAGAAAATAAATGATCATTTATTTTAAATGGGGGTGTGGCGATAATTGATTCACTCAGTCAACTCCCACACTTACGGATTGAATTCATTAAGTGCCAACTATACTGAAGGCAGCACAGGACAGAATAAATAAAATGCTGAGCCTGGAATCAAGAAGATTCATTGTCCTGAGCTGAAATCCAGCCTCAGACACTTACTAGCTTTGTGACCCTAAACAAGTCACTTAACTCTGTTTGCCTCGGTTTTCTCATCTGTTAAACGAGCTGGAGAAGGAAATGGCAAATCACTCCAATATCTTTGTTAGGAAAATCCCAAATGGGATTACAGAGAGTCAGACATGACTGAAATTGACTAAAAAACTACCACCTACTACTCTGTATAAGACCAAGAACTATGACTGTGTGTATCCAGAACTGTGATTTCACCAGCATTTGGGAAGTTCTAAAATAGAGACTCCCTCTATCAGAGCAGATTAGCAATTTGCAAGTAATTTAGAGGTTCCTTAGGGAGAAATGAAAACTTAACTTACTTGTTCATGCTCACTCAATTAATAAGAGTCGAAGGTAGGACTTGAACCCAGTTTTTTCTGAGTTCCCTGCCAATTAACTGTCCATTATGTCATGAGGCATAGGAATGAGTAGTGATATGGAGATAAATAATGCAAAGTTCTAGCTCTGAAAGACTTTGCCTTCTATTAGGGTGTGTGGTCATATGTAACATAGATAAGTATAATAAGAATCATAGGATTATAGAGCTTGAAGAAACCTTAGATGTCATCTAAGTCAGCCTCCTCGTTTTACAAATGGGGAAACTATTCATTTTTTTTTTATCCCCAGTGTTAAAAGGAAACTACATAATGACTGGGTCATGAGGATTAAATATATCCAGCCCCTGAACTGCTTTGGGTCTTGCTCTTTAGACAGCATCCATTCATTTGTTTTGGAATCCTTGAAGAGGCTTGAAGATAACATGTGAGTAAAATTAAACACATATGTGTGCACTTGGCGAGTGTTAGTTTTAGAGATTTCCAATTAGTTTTCATAGAGATCAAGGTCCTTATATTTTATTTTAAAGATAAGGTTAACTGAAAAAGAGAAAAGAAAAAGAAAATTGGAGTTAAGCATACAAAGCTGAACAGGACTTGGCCCCTTATTGGTACTTCTGTTTATTTTTAAGTGCCAAGATCTGTTCCAGTACACATTGCCCTATATACACTTATATAAAGCCACACACACATGTAATATATTGTAGAAGTATGTGGTATGTGTGTATATATGTAGAAGTATGAAGTAGAAGAATGTGGTATGTGTGTATATATGTGTATGTGTGTATGCATATATACTGATATGTATGTACATGTAGGTATATATATAATTATGGAGAGAAGGGAGAGAATAATTGTATTGGCAAACCTTTGTCCTTTGTATTATGATCAGAAGGAAATTGATTTGCTAGTAAGATGAGGATATTATCTGAACCCTTAGCATCATACTTCTGTGTAAGATATAATTGACTTTCTTATCTAAATATGTAATTAAATGAAAGTTTTTCTTTGTTCCACACTATACTTCACACTTTCCAGTTCTAAAGTTGAATCTTCCTTAATATGACAGCTTAAAAATGGCACAGCTCTGTACAGAAGCCATCAACAATTTCACAATTCCTCTGAAATGAAGTCCCAATTCCTTAGCTTGAAATTCAAGGACATCTACAATCTGGTTCCAAGATACTTTCCATTATAGAAAAGGCCATGTAATATAATGGAAAGAGAAGTGGTCCAGGGATCAGGAGACCATGTTAACTCTTCCTCTAATTGTGTGATCATAGGCATGCCTCCCAACCTCTCTGGGCCTCAGTTTCCTCACCTGTAAAATTTAGGGTTTAGATTCTTATTGCCAGGATCACTGTCACATATGAAATTCAATAATTTATTGTCCTATGCTACTCCCTTTCACATGATCCTGCTAAAATGAAGTAATCAAAGATTTATCCAGTATTAAATTACCTTTTAAATCAGGTCACAAAGGGAAGCATAGTCAACAGAAAAAGTCGATAAAGAGCAAATTCTGCCTTGTGCAGTCAACACCGATATTGCCTTACTGTGTACCTAATGAAACATTAAATAGAATAAACAAAAGATAGTTTGCTTCACTCAGCATAAATAATCTATATATTAAACTTATGTTTAGACAAATTAATATTAGAAACAGGAATTCAATATGAAATGGAATATTTTGCATCTTCTTCATAAGTGCAATCTTTATAGAAAGTACGTTCTTTTTTGGAATAAGTAAATTTTGTTTATTCCAACAAATATCATATTACATCAAGAGAGGAATAAACAAACTTATGGAAATGCTTTTTACAGCACATTAAAAACAATTTCACTTGTAAATATCAGATTGTGTGATTCTACAAACATCAATTATGTGACATAACTAATTGCAAAGCTTCACTTAGTTTCAGTAATATAATTAAATCTTAGTGACTGTGTCTCTGGCTTTTTAAAAGAAACATTTCAGAACCATTCAATTAAGAAAGGGATGCCTCTTCCATTCTAATTTGATTTATGCACAAATCTGACAATTCATAATGCATTCATAGCCATTAAAAGCCTTTCTGAAAATATACACAAATATCTTTGTGGTCTCACAGTAGGTACTTGGTATTCTGCAATCACGTAAGGAATAATGGTGGTGTTGCTATGAAAAAAATATGTAAAGAAATGAGGTTTAGCAGTACCAGATCTTAAACTATATTATAAAGTAGTAATTATCAAAACTATCTGGTATTGGCTAAGCAATAGAAAGGTAGATGAATGGAACAGAGTGGACATATAATTTACAACAGAAAATAAATATAATAACCTTGTATTTTACAAGGATAAATACTTAAGATTCTGGGAGAAGAATTCGTTATTTGGTAAAAAATTATTGGGAAAACTAGAAAGCAGTATGGCAGAAACTGGGCATTGACCAATATCTTACACCATTTACCATGATAAAGTCAAAATGGATACATGATTTAGATATAAAGAGAGATGATAAGAAAAGTAGAGGAATGTGGTATGCTGTTATATGTTATATATATATTATATATATGCTGTTATATGTGATGTTATTAAGGTAAATTTCCCTAGGACATATGCCTAGGTTAGTCGCTACTACTTTCTTTATGGCCATATATCAACTTTCGAGTCAGAGCTACTTCAATCAACCAAGTATTATTGAGTGCCTACTATGTATGAGGCTCTATACTAGATTGCCTGCTACTCAGAGAAAGAAATAAAATAATCATTCCCTTCTTTTATGGGACTTATAATGTAACTGTGGAATGAAGATGCTGCAAGCATTTATTAAGGCTTTATTATGTGCTGAACTCTAGGGACACAGAAAAGGAATGAAATAATCCCTAGTTTCACATGCACATAAAAATATAAATCACTTCATATGATGTTAAAAGTTTGCAGTTTACTTGCCTATATTACCCCTAAAGTCCTTGAAGAACAAGTCCTCAATATTCAGAGGAAGCAACAGGAAGACCTGCAAAAATACAAATCAGGACCTAACAAGGTTGTGCTATTCGCTTCAAACATATGCAGAGCCTAACTCTGACATGAACCATCAGTTCAGGAAGTAAGGCTGAGGAAATGGTGAAACCCAAGACATATAATAAAGGAAATATTGATTCAGGGATTTCCAAGTCATAAACCCAGAAGAAAATAATAGCTTGACCACATCCACAAGCAAAGCCTCAAACAAAGACACAGCTTGACCACGTCAAGCTAGAATTCTTGGGGGGAAATGAAACAAGAGTTTAAAAGTATTGTAAATGAAATGAGAGCTCTAGAGAGGAAACATTCTGAAAGAAGGTGCAAAACCATACCTAATTCCTTGAAAATTAGAATGGACCAAATAGATTGTTCTTAGACCTTTCCTTGCACTGTTTTACAAGTGAATTGTTTTTGATAGGAGATACCATAAGTTTTTTTTGACTTTTTCAGTCTTTGAATTTTTCTCATGACTGAAACCAACCAACAAACCAAACAAACCCACAAGCCCTGGATACCAAATCTCAAGAAATCATAGATAGAAATTTCTCATTAGAAAAAAACCTGTTCTTTCCATATGGCAAAATAAAAACAGAAAGACTCCCTTAGTCATATCCAGAAAGAAATCCCAACATAAAAACTTTTGAAAATGTTATAGCTAAAACCCACAGCTTCCTGTAGGGAAAGAAACAAATAAATTTAAAGAAAAATACTTTAAGTAGCCAGAAGAAAGAATTCATGATTCCAGGCGGTCATACTGAAGATCACACAAGACTGGGAAGCTACCATTTAAAAGAAGAAGAGAGACTGGAACATAATATTCCAAAAAGGAAAAGATAAAAAACCTTAACATTAGAAGAATTTACCTAGAAAAACTGTGTATAATCCGAACAGGTAGAGGGAGGAATAGAACTTAAATGAAATATATTCCAGGCATTTCTCATGAAAAGATCTGAACTGAAAAGAAATTTTTTAAAGCAATTGCAAGAGTCAGTAGAAACATAAAAAGGTAAATGTGCTTGTGAAATTGGAAGTTACTATAAAAGGATGAATTGTTCACATTTTAACAGGAGACTAAAAAAAAGTATCCTCTAAGATCCCTAATGTCATCAAAGGAAATAGAGGGAGTTAAAGAATTTAAAGAGTCTAAGAATGTTTTGTTGGCCTTAAGAGAATAAAGAAAAAGGAAAGAAAAAGAATATATCATGGAAGTAAAGGGGATGAAGTGGAACTTACTACCTCATATAAAGTAGGTATACATATGTGGAGGGAGGAGTGGCAAAAGTTTCCATCATTTAAATCTCAACCAATGGCACAGAAGATAATAGAAAGATTGGTAGGAAACATAGATCGCTAGGACAGCTTTGAAAATAACATTGCATTTGTTGTATACTTGGAGGAAGAATGGTGTAGGTTCATAGCTATAAATGCTATCCTCTTCTCTGTTCTTTGTACAAGAAAGTGTTCAATTTTATTTGGTGTTAAGTTCATAATATTAAAAAAAGATAAATTTTAAAATGGCCAAATATAGTTAACAAACAATTCAAGGCAGATTTCAGTAAGAGCCAAATGAGTGGCATATATTGTAAATGTTCTAGGAGGTCAAAGCACAGGAGAGAGCACTGTCAGAACCTTAGGACAACTAACTCATTAATAAATCACTCTTCTCAAATAATCTCCATGAAGCTGAGCAGAATTTATTAAACTCTTACTATGGATCAGGCACTGTCCTTAGCACTCAAGATACAGAGAAAGGTAAAAACACAGATTCTTCCTTTAAGGATCTCACATTCTCTAATAAGGGAAAAAAAACATGCAAAAAACTAATTACATCAGATAAAATATACAAGATAAATGGGAGTTAATCTCAGAGGAAAAGGAACTGGTTGTGAGGGAGTGTGGGAGGGTTCTCATAGAAGATAAAATCTAAGCTGATTACTGAAGGAAGCTAGGGAAGTCAAGAGTCAGAACTAAGGAGGAAAAGCATGCCAGGCATGGGGGAGAGCCAGTGAAAAGATGGAATGGTCAAGAGATGGAGTACTATGTGTGTAGAAATGTAATTGAATTGAAGATTACACAGAAGGGAATAAAATCTGCAAAGGATGGAAAGGTAGGAGGAGGCCTGGTTGTGATAGGTTTTAAAAGCCAAACAAAGGATACTTGATTCAGGAGATAATAGGAAGGGTGCATTGTTAGAGTATAGGGAGCAGGATAGGGTAGGAAGAAGAAACATTTTTAGGCATGGGCTTTAGGAAAATCGGTTTGGAAGCTGAGTGGCAGATGGACTGGGTGAGGAGAGAATTGAAACAGGGATATTTGTCCACTCCAAAGTTACCAATGATCTCTTCAGGCCATTTCTCAATCTTCCCTCTTTGACTTCTCTGTAGTCTTTGACCCTATTGATTACTCCCTCTTTCTTGAATTCTTTTTTCTAGGTTTTCAGGACACACTCTATCCTAATTTTCCTCCTATTTGTCAGACTACTTTTCTCAGTTTTCTTTGTTGGGTTCTCATCCAGATCATATCCTCTAACTGTAGGTATCCTACAGAACTCTGTTCTGGGCCACGTTCTCTTCTCCTTCTATATAACTTCATTAGATGAACTCATCAGCTCCCATAGATTTAATTCCCAACTCAATGCTGGTGATTCTAGGATCTTCCTATTCCTGCCCTAACTTTTCTGCTGACCTCTAATTTCACATCTCCAACTCCCTTTTAAGATATCTTCAACTGAATGTCCAGTAGACATCTTAAACTCAATGTGTCCAAAGTGGAACTCCCCCTGCTCCCTCACATTTTCCCACCCTTTTTGTCCTGATTTTAAGCTTTGATTTCTTGAAATATGGTTCTAAAAAGACAAGCTTTTTAAAGCCCTTAATCATTGAATGGTCATGACCTCAGACAAACTGACATCTGGGAAAGACCTTAATTTAGTAAGGCCAAGGTTGCCCATTGTATCCTGGACCATCACCAGTCACCTTGACCTTTGTCATGCACTGGACTTAATGACCCTGGAAGTGAAAGTGAGGCTGATGATTTTGAGTAGTTCTGCCCAATTCATGAGAGTGTCAAGACCTCACCCTTGTGATTTCATTGGTCCCCTTTGAGAACAAGGGATGAACAACAACCTGATACTTCCATTCTCCCACGTTATCACTAATGAAAAGCTCAATGCACAATGATGCTAAACTACATAAAACTCAAAATTTCCCTGTAAATTATTTTAAATAGCTTCTTGATGATGCATCTTAAGAGGCCTCTAACATTCATGCGGTAATGCCTTAAAATCCTTGATTTCTGTTAATATCCTACAAGCTTCCTTGCATCCTAGACATCCTTCCTTTTTATGCCAAAGCACTGCTGGACCTGATTCTGATAATTTGGTTTTGTTTCTGATAAGTCCCATTGCTTCCTGAATAAAGGATAGATTCCTTATCATGGAATTTAAGACCTTAGCTACTTTTCTTTTCTTTCCTCTCAGGCTAATAGTATTTATTATGCTTATAAGACCACTTCTCCAAGTAGGCTGGTAGAAATTTTGTTAAAAGAACGTAGAGGATTAGATACAAATGTGGCCACAGGGAGATTTATTTAATAAAGCAGCTTCCTATTTCAGGTACTGAAGGGTTTATATTCCCCCTTAGGAGTAATAGCTAATGTCTATTAGTCTTGGCCTTTCAGGTGGATTAAGCTATATTCCAGCCTTTTTTGTAGAGTTATATCATTGTCTAAAATATGAATGGTCTATTATATGTGCTAGTAACAAAGACAGTGAATTAGAGGTTTTTAAAAATACAAGGATAAGGAAGGATACATACCTACATGTTTTAGATTAAATAGAGGGCAGTTTCTAAGTTGGTAATGTCTACAGAAGAAAAATTTCTTTCTGTCTCTATATTATACCTCAGTCACATAGATGATCTCATAACTTCCTCCAACACTTTATCCACATAGTCTCATATATTTTGGAATCATCATCGAGCCAATGAGCTGGTCCCCAAGTGTAGTTTTCCCTTCTCCATCCTAATTAGGAGTCATGTCTTAGATTTTCTTCATTAATGATAGAAGAGAGAGAGGGGGAGAGAGAGAGAGAACTAGAGAGAGACAGAGACAGACAGACAGAGAGGAGAGGACAGAAAGAGAGAGAGAGAGAGAGAGAGGAGAGAGGAGAGAGGAGAGAGGAGAGAGAGAGAGAGAGAGAGAGAGAGAGAGAGAGAGAGAGAGAGAGAGAGAGAGAGAGAGAGAGAGAGAGAGAGAGAGAGAGAGAATGACGATATATCAGCCAAATTGCCAGAGTGCCAGGCCTGGAGTCAAGAAAACTCATCTTCCTGAGTTCAAATCTGACCACAGATACTTACTATCTGTGTGACCCTGAGGAAGTCACTTAACTCTGCCTCAGTTCCTTATTTGTAAAATAAGCTGGAGAAGGAAATGGCAAAAGAAACTCTAATATCTTTGCTAGGAAGACCTCAAATTGGGTCACAAAGGACATGACTGAAAACAACTCAACTACAACAAAATATACATATACAAATGTGTGTGTATGTATTCATATAACAGCATATAGCACAAATAGTATTCATAGTATATATGTGCATATATACACCATACGTACATGTGTATATATCACCCAAGCATTTTTAGGAAAAAAAAAAAATGCCTCAAAGCAAAGGGGCCAGAAGAAACTAACTCAGGAATCATAGGCACTCTCTACCTCTTTGAAGTTTTTGTTGATTCAATAAAAGGCATTTATAGAATGTTATCAGAAGTTTCAAAAGCTCTATAAGACATTGCCCTTGTATAGAATACACACTTGAATGAAATCCTCTGATGTTAAAAAATATATCCACTTGAATAAAAAGCAGTTATTTACCTGGTTGAAGTTTAACTGTGATTTGTCCTTAATGGGGAAAAGCACAAAGGGCAATGAATAACAAACAAAAGTTCAAGAGAAGGAAGTTGCTTTAACCATTTCACCCCTGCTCTCATTAAATCTCTGGTCTCTAGTATGTCTAGGAAGATAAAGTGATTTTAATCTCCAGGCTAGTCAGTCCATGGACCTTTCTTTTGGTGGGGATTGCTTTGAAACTTGTTGAATTGGTTATTGCTCTTGGCCTCGTTAAAAGTTTACCTCTATTTTTTGGTTTATTGAATTTTAGTTTCTTTGCCTTTGTACCACTTGAGGTCTGGGCAAAGATGTACTCCAGCGATGGTTGAGAGAATCTATAAACTGATAGAGTGCTAAGCAGTCTCAGCAGTCAGCCTATACTTTAAATATGTGACTCACCTACTTCTCTGTTTGGATCTCCTGTGCTAGCAAGTCTCTCTGTAAACTAGCTATTGAAAAGTATCCTCACATGTACAGTGAGGTTTTTTATTCTACCAACCTCTTCCCCCCCCACAAAAAAAACCCCACCCATCGCAATTGGATATGCATATTTAGAAAAGTAGGGTCATTTCATCCCTAGATTCAACATAATTTTATTTCTGTTCTTTCACCATAATGAGCTTTAAATTGAGCCAGATGAAATTACAGTTATAGAAATACATAATTAGCCAGCTCTTAAAATTAAGTCAACTTATCTCCTAAAAGAAGGGGGGATTCTTTTAAAAATTACCATTTTAGAAATTATCTCTGTTATAATTACAATTTTGTATTGCATTTTTACAATGTAGTTGTAAAAACAACCAGCAAGGGAATGAACATCTGTAATGAGTTAAGCAGCATACAGCAGTTGCAGGCTTGTTGCCTATTGGACTACTTTCAATGTCTAACCCTTGGAGATCTGGCAAGCTCCCAAGGAGTAGGCCTCTGGGTATTGGTTAAATTTGAGCATTGATCAACTAGAAAGGATTATGCTAAATATTAGAGGAAAAGAGATGGAACTACCATAAATCTTCCTTGGTTGGTTCAGGTATCATGCTTTTACATTCTATTGTACCCATCCTACCCAACATACTGGGCACAAATGTGGGCAACAAATAGAAATCTCACCTGAGGATAAGAAGCATTAATTTACCTAATTCACTGAATTCTAATGACCTAGGTTCAATTTACTTGTTACCTTTTAGCTAAACTGACAAAAAAAAGTCCTAAACACCTGTCCCATCTCCATCCCATTTTCCCTCCATACCAATCTAGATCCCACTGCCAGATTAATCATCAATTACTTTCAATTCCACTCATTTAAAAAAAATTATTAAAAACGTGATGTGTGGAGCACACTATGTTAAGTACTAGGAGATCTCTTCCCTCCAAAGTTACCAATGATTTCTTCAGGCCATTTCTCAATCTTCTACTCTCTTTGACTTCTTGAAATTCTTTATTAATTCACAATTTGACTATGTCACACTGCTTAGTAAGTCAATAAGCCTGTTAGTCAGTCAATAAGCATTTCCTTATCATGTGCTTGGCATGCACCAAGTGCTGAATGATGTTTGCATCCCTTATCATGAGCTTCGAGGTGGTACAAATCTGACTCCAACCAATTTTTTGATGATGTAAAAATGAAAGACATTTCCAGTTATTCATTTCCCCACCTTCTCTCAGAAAGTCATCCCTTATAATCAAAAGAAATAAAGAAAAAAAGTTCTGCAAAATTAAGCAATATTCTAGAAATATTATATGCAGCATTCCAAAACTATGGTACCCCACTCTGTAAAGAAATCAGGCCAGGAATGGAGGTAGAGGACTTGATGTCATCTCATACCTTTTCTTTGGAGTCAACTGTAGGACATTATAATTTCCCAGTTTTTCAAGGGGCTTTATCCTGAGCTCCATAGCTCTTCCAAATACATTATTCCACACCCCTTCCTGTGAGTGTAGAATAGTTTTTTGTTATCTTTAATTTCCTTTCTTTTGTATTGTTCTCTCTCCTGATTCCTTGCAAACTTGTTTCTGAACTGAATTTTTAAAAGTAAATACTAGTGTCTTGGAGTTTATAGCCTTTGGACGTTTTTGCTTGTTTGTTTTGGGGATCTATGAATTCTTTCCAAAGGGATTTAATTTTCTGTGTTCAGAAGTTCTGGGCAATTTTCTTATATTGCTTGCATTATGGTGTTCAAACTTTCTGACTTGTATTCTTCTGAGAGACTTATGATCCTTAAATTGTCTTCATACATCCTGTCTTCAAGATCAGCAAGTTTTGCTTGGATAAAGAGTACATTTTCTTTTAATGTTATTATTTTTTGTTTACCTTATTTTAGATTTTCCTCTACTTCTTTTTTATTGCATTCCCAATCAATTGCTCTTTCTTTTGTTTCTCTGGTGAGACTTGCCATCACAGATTCAAATTTTTCTATTCTCTCAATTATTTTTGCTGTGCATATCATAAAGTCTGCTCTCATAATTTCATTTCTTTTTTAAATTACTCAAGAACAGCATGCTGCATTTCTATGTTCTCTTTGAATTCCACAGGGTCCTCTGTTTGATCAAGTGTTGGATCATTTTCTTTGTTTTGTAGTACTTATTCAGAGTTATCTGAATTAATTTAATAGATCTGGAGGTCCCATTTCCTTCTGCTGTTAATGTTTTCTTTGTTGATTTATGTTTCTATTCAAGGTCTTTGAGTTTTATTCTTCCGAGATCTTTCATAATTTTAGTCTTTTTCTCCCCTTACTTTCCCCTGTTGCTCACTTTCTGACTCACTCCTCTCTGATGGTGGTTCTTTGGGAGCTGGATTTCAGCCTCCTCCCCTGTTAGGCAATTTCGTAATTCACCAACTAACTTTTGGGGGAATAGAATTGGCCCCAGTTGGATGCTGAGTTCCTTCTCTCAGGCTTAGTAAAGTGCTACACATTCCCTCCCACCCCAACACACACACACACACACACACAATGTGAGCTAGTATTCTGGTTCTTCTCCATTCCAACTTCAGTACTCTTCACATCGCTATGATGCTTTTATTCTAGTAGAAACCTACTTTTATTTTTTAAAGCACTTCCATTTCCCTCCTTTTCTTGGCATCACTGCCACCTGGGATCCTTAACACTTGCCACTGCAGTGTCTTTCCCTATTTTCTCCCTATTTTCTGAGGAGTTGCCACTCTGACCTCTTTCAATAGCACTCCCACAAAAATCTTAAAATGCTAGTGCTGAAAGAGACCTTAAAAAGATCATATAATCTAATACCTTCATTTTACAGATGAGGAAACAAATACCCTATAAGGTAAGTGACTTACTGAGGTCATATAAGTAGTCAGAGTCTACACCAAGATTTAGACTTCAGGTCTTCTCCCTACTAGTCCACTGCATTAGACTTTGATACCTCCAAAATGCCCTGATTCTCAACTCTCAACTCCTCCTACTAGAGTTCTCTATGGAGTATACTCATTCATCACCTATATGCTTGAAGGAAATAGCTAAGGAAGAGACTATAACCACATTTGTATTTATAGTCATGAATTTCCCTCCTGTCACTACCCACACGCATCCATTGAGAGAGCAGGAATTGGTGCTTATGTAGCTGGGGCTGGAATTGAAGGAACTAAGAAATTTCTTACTGGCTCTTTCTCAAGGATGCAGTGCATACAATCCAATGTTCCACCTAAAAGAGGATTCATCTTTACAACTTACCTGAAGCATTATCTAGCAATATTTCCCATAACAGAAAATCCAAGTGTCATATCATTATTTGTAGTTCTAATGCTTCTTCCTTACCATTAACAATAGTAATGAGAATTAGAAAAAATTAAAGAGAAGTAATGCTGAGTTTAGCTCACTGTTTTTGGTGAAGGACATGTGGGCAAAAGCCTTTCCATTAGTATATAACCTATTAGTAAAAAAACAACAACAGAAAAACAAGTTTATTTAAGCAAACTTTAATTTTCTTCTTAGTTCTTTTTATTTTTCGGAACAATTTTATGAAGATTTGCCACATTTAGCATATGCAAAGACAAAGAAGTGAAGGAAAAAAATCATCTACTCACTAACATAGTTGGGGGAGGAGAAAGCTGGGAAGGAGGGAAGAGCCTAAAAGTTCTAAGAACTGGAGTTTCAGTTGGAAGAAATGGAGTGTATTCCCAGAATCTAGTGGGGTCTTTCCTCTCATAGAAACAAATGGAAACAATTAAAAATAATAGGCTTTCCCTCAATAATGTTACTCCAGGTGTAGCTAGGTGGTGCAGTAAATAGCCTACTGATCCTGGAGTCGGGAGGACCTGAGCTCAAATCTAGCCTCAGACACTTGCCCCTCCTTAGCTGTGTGACCCCGGGTAAGTCACTTAATCCTGGTTGCCTCACCAAAAAAATAAAATAATGTTGCTCCAACCAACATTATAATGATAATATGATTAATGTACTATAACCAAACCCTTCCAGAATGTTACCAAAGCCCATTTAACATCCTGCTCATGGCCCTAGATGGAAATTGAATGGTTAGTAACAATTTGAGCTAGGAGTATTTTAGCCCTAGCAAGGTTAACTCTTCTAAGCATCTGTCTATTTACCATGGCCTTAATAATACTGTTCCCATGGACCTAACTGTACCCTCTAATGATGCTTCATTTCACCTAACATCATATTTTTCTGGAACCAATTATTGTACTTTAACTACATTATAAACTAAATAGATTTCTGAGAGCCAGATCATACTTCCTAACCACTATAACTTTGTTCTTCTGGAAGAATATGATCTGAGTCCCAAACAGCCAACAGATAACATTCTTTTATGGAGTACAACCTATTTTTAAATTGGACACTATCTGCTTGAAGAAAAATGTATAATAACATTTTATACCTATTTCTATGTTTTGCAGGCCAGTCAGAGAATTTTCTATGCCAAGAGGAGCAAACACTTTCGTTTACTGTGTAAAAGCAAATGCCATTGTTACTGGGGGTAAGTATACAATGCACAGAGACATTTTTGTTTTTTGCGGGGGAAGTCCTTGTGTTTTACTTTTCATAGAATTTTTAAACTAAAACTGTAGCATATCCCTTGTACTGGCTCACAAGCTGGTTGTTAAATTTTCAGTGTAAGCATATTTACCCAGAAATGGGCAAACACTACAAATCAAGGCTTGATTTATTATTTTGCTGATTGTGTAGACTTAAAGTGATTTAAAAAAGTGTTAATAATGAAGATTAAAATTAAAAGTTTGTCATGCATACATTTTTGGCAAGTTGGTTGTTAAACGTTTTATAGCATATCCCCATTTAAAAGAAATCCTAGAAGTTGATTTATTAGTGCAAATTTTACTTTACAGATGAAGAAACTGGGCAAAGCAATTTGGGCAAAGTCACAAAGTTATACAGTGGCCAAGGCAATACTTGGAACCATGTCTTTGAATTTGTGAATTCTTTCTATAACCACACCATACTGCCTCACTTTGAACACAGAATGCCTTCTCTTAGAAATACAACGTAGTAGGAGCTTCAGTAAGAGACACTGTCAATTTCTATAAGTTACTATGTAGGGAGTCAGTGTTTGGCACATCTTAGAGCATTTAGAACCATATCATGAGAGCTCAATGTCTAGAGCTACAGGACAAAAGACTTTGCAAGAAGCCAGCATCCAACTGGATGCTGCAAGATCTCCAGCATCCAACTGGAGCCTGTCAGGAGCAAAGCAGGAGACAGAACCAATTCACAGTTGGGAATTACATAAAAAGAATGAGATTGAGGTGACCCATAGTACACACACACACACACACACACACACACACACACACACACAGTGGTTTCCCTCAGTCGATAAACATTTATTTAAGTGCCTGCAATGTGCAGGCACCATGATAAACACTGAGGTTTAAAAAAGAAAAAAAGAGGCAAAAGACAGAATCTATCTTCAGGAAGTTCACAATCTAATGGGATTTTGATACTAGAAGAGGAAGCAGAGAAAGGATAGAATCTAGTCCCAGCTACCCCATTCCTACCTCATATGTACTCCAGGGCTTGCCTACCCCATTAAAGAATATGGGAAGGGACAGAATCTGCTCCTTTCACAAAGGTCCAGTTCAGAAGCTTATATTAGAGATATGAGCAAACAAAAAAAAAATACTGAATGAATAAAGACATGCTCTATGGATTGAAAAACCCATTCCACAATAACTACAAGTAAAGTCCCAGATGGTTTGGGTGATAAGGACTCCAAAGAGTGACTAAGTGGAGAAAAATATAATCAAGAGATTTTTTAAAAAGTGAAATCATTTTCCTTCAGGACAATGGGAAGGGTAATAATTGCCTATTATTAAGAAATTAAGAAGAAGCATTATTTTGTGGATGGTCAGGAAGAATAGTTGAAAAAATCCTATCTTTTATTGTTATTTTCAGTTTTAATTGGATTATGAAGTAGTCATCTTGTTGCCAGGTAGGCATACAAGACTAGAGGGAATCAGATTTTTACATGTGGGCTTGGAGAGAGCTGTTCAGCTCTTATATTGCTTCTGGGTTCTCTTGCATGAACTTTGGACTAAAAAAGAGAAATAATATAGTTACATTGAGTGTAAGATAAGCAAGGTCATGTAGCATCGAGTTACCCTCAGTGAGTTCAAGTGAACAAGCTTGGATGAACTAGATCTTAGGGAACTGAAGGAACTCAGAGATATGTTTGCTAAGTTACTACTGATGATTTTCAATCAATAAGCATTTCTTAGATCCCTACTCTAAGTAAGGCACTATGTTGCTTTAGTTGTTGCTATTCATTCTTCCTTCTCAAAGAGGACCACTAGGTTCCTGAGACATAAAGACAAAAACAAGTGTTTGTCCTTAAGGAAAGGAACTTGAAAGATTTTGAAAAAAATGATAGTACTAAATAAGGAAAAATTTTCATAAAAGGTAAGAGGGTGGAATCTGAAAACTGCAAACCAGTGAGTTTTACTTCCATGTCTAACAATATTCTGGAACTTAGGAAAATGGTTTTGAACACTTAAATGGATATCAGTAATTACAAAAAGTCTCTAAAAGACTTGAGAAACAGATCTTGCCAGTCTAACCTTTTTTGGCCAAAGTAGCTATGTTGACAGATCCATCTGTAATCCTATAGATTTTTGAATTCTTAGATTTTAGCAAAACATTTGATAAAATCTATCATGCCATTCTTAGGGATAAAACAGAGAGATGTGGGCTAAGCAATAGTATATTAGGTGAATTTGAAACTGAAAGATTGGGTTCCAAGAATCTAATGATCAATGGGAAGTATCTAGTAGAGTAGCCCAGGCATCTGCCCTTTCTTGATTCTGGGCCATTAAACAATTTTATTAATAGGCCCTTAATTTTATTTTAATTTTAACAATTAACAAAATTAACAATTTTATTAATGGGAAATATAGTATATAGAATATACTATATATATAAATATAGTATACTTCTCATATTTGTAAATAAATGACAAAGTCTAGAAGAATACTGGGTTCTTCTAAATATGCAATGAGAGTCTTGACCCAGAAAATGATACAAAGAGAAAAGATGTCATCAACTAATCAAATGAGATTTAATCAGAAAAAATGTAAAGTTTATCATGTGGGTTCAAAAAACTCAACTTCACAAATGCCTGATGGGGATGACATGGAAAGAAGACAACTCCTCTGAAACATATCTGGGAAGGTCAGACACAAGTTGCACCTCTGTGGGTTTGGTGATCAGATTGCAGCTTTGAATCTTGAATCAAACTGAGTTGGAATTAAATTAAGGAATCAAACTGTCTTGGAAACAAAGCATGGTGAGTAGAATTAGAATTGGCCTGAGAGTTGGAAGAATGGGTTCTAGTCCAAGTTATACCCATAATTAATTATGTGATGTTGGGGAATCTGCTTAGCTCCTCTGGGCTTCAGTTGCTCATTCCACAGTGTGACCAGAAGGAACCTGGTCATGGTTAACAAGGTTAAAGGAATTACCTTGTTCTAGAATTGGAGATGTCTCCCTATAGAAAGTAAAGATATCTCCAACTGACATCAATCTGAAACTGATAATACCTCCTTGTTGGAGTGTGAACAAATATTCTTGGCCCAAATACTAATATTAACCAATTTTATTGCCACCACATTGAAGGTGATTAAGATATGGCTTGTCATACTTTGTCACACCCTTGGAGTTAATCTTTAAAGGGGAAAAAACAGACACAAAGATAAAAAGAGATGAAAGAACAAGGGCTCAGGTGGGAGAAGGCTTTACAAAGATTAACATTTTTTTTCCTGCTTCTTATTGAATGGTATGTGAGCTAAGATTTTTTTTTTAAACATTTATATTTAAATATTTTTTAATTGAAATGTTTATTAATAATTATTTTAAAATGCAAAAAAAAAATGTGTAGATCATGGGCCATATAGTTGGGCTAGAATATGGGGTAAGTGGGCCTTACTGGAGGGTGAGAAGCCAACTCTCAAATGAAAATGCTTTTCCCTTTCAAAAGACTTTCAGACCTTGAGTAATATCATAAGTCTAGAAGATTGTCAACATCTTTAAGAAAAATGGAGACTCACCAAAGAGGGAAGATTTGGCTTGACTCTTTATGGACTTTATAGGATATTTTTTGGCAGGTGAAATAAAACATGTGATGTATTTGATGCATTGTTAGCCTGAGTGCTTGGATAGGAAATGAGGGCCATTTTACCTACTCTGTAAGAGATCTAGATAAAAGCTATATTCTTATAATTCCCAGGGAACATCCTAAGTAGTGTATGAACCAAAGAGATACGATTAGTGAGAAGCCCTTAAAATTGTACTTGGCTTGTGTAAATCCAAAGCTTTGGTTCAGGAACATGGGTTACATATATTCTAAGAGAAGCTTGGATGAAATGATCTCTAAGGTACTTTTCAGTTCTATGATTATTTCATCAACCTTCTTTTTATATGGTGATAGGCTAAAATAGTCTTTGGAAAATATTGGGATAGATTTTATTATCTGAGTACAAAGGTACTCAGTATTCAGTCACAGCTCTATACATAAAGGAGAAGTCTATTTTTTTTTCTTTAAATTAGCCATAATCCACTGAAATTCTACAAAGGTTAGAGAGAAAAGATAGGAAGACATATGAATAGTAAGTCTGGCAAGAGTTGTGGGAAAAGGATGTGCCACAGACTGTGAACAACTTTCTTGAGGTCTAGTAAAGAAGACTGTATGAACAAATGGGAACTGTAGTCAGTAAATAGCATGTATCCAGGGCCTACAATCTAAAGACAACTGTTCAAAGTGAACACTGACAAAGAAGTGTTGCAAAAGAAATACAGCAGCAGCGGCAAGGGACTGCTTTGGTCAACAACAAGAAATCCAAGGATTAGAACTCACTTGTTTCTGGGTTGCCATGGTCCTTAACCACACTTTGGCTTCTTTTCCAGTTCAATGGTATAGTGTTGAGGAGAGAATGGTCATTTTAGTATTAGAGGACATGGGTTTAAATCCCAGTTACCTTAGTTATTATCTATGTGATTTGGAGCAAGTCACTTAGTCTGCTTCCTCTTCAGATTTCCTGCCATAAAATGAAGATGCTGAATTAGATGATCTCTAAGGTTCCTTCTAACTCTAAATTCCATGTTTAGGGGGACCCTCCAATGGCAAAGGTGACAGCAGTGTATGTAAGGGGAAAGAGCAGAGCAAGCAGAACTGGCAAGGGTATGAGAGTCTATGAGATGAAGAAGAGAAAATATCAGAAATGACTGAGTCACAACTTGAATGATTGTTAAGCTACCTTAAGATGACATAGGTCCACTAGAAAGAGGCAAGTTTCCATCCTACCATAGCTTAAAACCTGCTCGTACATTAGTCTCTTTAGAAAGCCACTGTTTGGTTGTGTCAGGTCCTGTGCTTGATGTTAAATAGTCCTGAATTCCACTACCTATATATGTTTGGGGAGAAATGTTCTTTTTAACTGATGCTGTGTGCCAAATGTGAATACCTTAATGGTCTCCTGTTCTCAAAAGACAGAATAAAGAAAGAAGGTTGGGCTTGATTTTTGGTTTTGGGTGTGCCTCATCATCTTAAAC
The DNA here is from genome assembly GCF_028372415.1 of Notamacropus eugenii. Taxonomy (NCBI): domain Eukaryota; kingdom Metazoa; phylum Chordata; class Mammalia; order Diprotodontia; family Macropodidae; genus Notamacropus; species Notamacropus eugenii. The sequence goes on from NC_092873.1 coordinate 402,566,723, forward strand.
ACTTTAGTCATCTTAGAAAAATATTAGATAAAATGTCAGGAACTTTAGCAGCCTCAGTGTGTGCATGTAAAGGCATCTGACTTCATCTCAAGGGCTATTATTTTCTCACAAAAATCTCCACCAATACTTTTGGAGATTTAATAACAGCGGTATTCAGAGCTCTGTCAGGAAGAGGAGGAAATGGAGCAGGATAAATGGCACGCTACAAATACCTTTTCACCACCCATGTTCAAATGAGTTGTGGCAGTGTATAGACTCTGTTGGTAGGAAGTTTAAATCCTCAGTAATTGGCAAGCACAGGGGAGTATCCCTGCTGATTAGTGACTCAGCTGACCACATATTGCTAAACGTACAGTGTGTACTGATTAACTGTTCAAAATACATGATGAAGGCAGTTTTGTGGGGTACAACTTCATCTGTTAAGTATGCAGACATTTGCTGAGCTTGAAAAAATAGGGAAGTTCTTGCAGCAACCAAGGCAAAATGAGGACAGGATATCTACAGTATGACTACATTTTTCCTAAGCATCGTTTTCAACTCAATTCAATTCACACATTTTTGGAGCAACCATCCTGTACAGAATACCATGCTAGGCACTGGCAGGTATTCCAAGGATAGATAAGACTCTGTCCTAAAAGCTTACACTCCAGAAAGGGGAAGGAGGAATGTGATTCATAGATAATTAACTATTGATAAATTACTTTCTTATCATCGTCAAAGAATACAGAACTACCCACATACTTATTTCTCTTCCCCTTCCTCCATTCTAGGATAGTGAGTGTGAGAATAGAGAGGAGGGGATACATACAAAAAAGTTAGTAAAGTTTTGGAGATGGAATTGACAGAACTTATTGACAATAGATTGTCTAATCAGATAGCTATTTCTGGATAGGGGAACGTGTGAGGTGAGACATGGAGGGACACCCATGGAGGGAATTATTTGTGACTAGGGTACACGTATAAAAGTGTCCACGTGTGGCAGAGCAACTCATTAATGACTCTTATTCTGTGGGGTCATTGGTATATTCTAATGATGTCACCAAGTGTGTTCTTGCTAGGTTCCTAAGTGTGGCACAGAGACCCTGCATCCATAGTAGTAGTGGAATTAAACTTAAAAGTATGTTGGTAATGAGACACACAAAAGATACCTATGTAGCAAACTCATAACTCCTGGCAGTCCATGGTCTAGACTCTCTTTATGGAATGGTATTGCACCTTACCTTGGATAAGGAACAGGCTGTTCAAGCAGACTCAGAGAATCTGCTCCTTCCTTGAGGACATGGCCACAGTATTCCTTTCTGTTATGACTTGGTATATCCCCAGAAGCTGTCTCCTTCCTTAAAAGTCTGTCTCTGTATCCATGGCTGTCTTTGGATATGTGTTGTCCCTAGGTTCCTGACTGGATTCATTGTCACCTACCGTTCAATAGCTCTGATGACATTGTTGAAGGCAGGGGAAGAGAGGAGAATGTCTCCCCCTTAGATACATTCTATGTACCTATTTATATTGTAGCAAGGTAGTACAGTAGATGGAGAATCACAAAGATGTGAGTTCAGATCTGGTCTTGGACACTTTCTAGCTGTGTGACCCTGGGCAAATCACGTAACCTTTGTTTGCTTCAGTTTTCTCATCAGTAAAATGGGGATAGATAATAAGGGCACCTGCCTCCCAGGATTTTTGTGAGAACCAAATGAGTAACTTAATTTTTATAATGTAATAATTATAAAGTACATAGTGCTTGGCGTATAGTAAATATATATATGCTACATATATGTAGGAAGTGTATATAGCAAATAGTATATAGTATGTGGCATATCGTAATATATAAATTACATATATGTTATATATATAGCTCTCATCATTACTATTTGATGTTAGTATAATATAAAGGATATAGTCTCCCTGAACGCAGAGAGTATTTTTGCCTTTCTTTCATGGCTAGCACAGTGCCTAAAACGCAGAAAGTGCTAAGTAAATGTGTGCAGGTTGGATGATAGCGTGTGTGACTATACTGTTACGCTGTTGGAAGAAAATCCCTTAGCTCCTACTTTACATTTGGTAATTACATTCTGGGCTTTCTGGGATTACATTAATTGTGCAAGGGTGGGAAATCTTTCCTTATGTTAAAATAATTCTTGATAGATGGAGATTGGATAGTGTTTTTTTTGGAGAGGGAGGTGCTTAGGTTTTTTGTTCTGTTTGGTTTGCTTTTATATGAGGAGAAAAGTAGTTCCATTCTTACAGAATATGTTTTTAAATGTCATCATTATTTTAGAGAAGATATATAGGGCAATACCAATTCAACAAAGGTTTCATGTAGCCAGTAAATTTTTTTGAGAGTGTTCCATGTTCCTGAGAGACTAACTTCTCTTGAACATGTGTTTCAAATAAGAAAGCATTGGAATAAGAAAAAAACTATGACAGCAAGTATTTATATGTAATAGCTATGTGCAATTTTTGTAAAACTGTCATTATATGAGATATTATATCATATTACATGACCTATTATAACATTATACATTATAATATTATATGTTGTGTTATATATTATGCATAGGTGTTATTATAGGTGTTGAAGTTAAAAGAATGGGTTAGAAATCTGTTAGCAGGTAGAAAGCTAATTAAAGGATGTTCCTGGGAGGAAGTCAACCAGGAATTAAAATAGATATGTTTGGGTACAAAAGAGGGAGGAGAAACTTTCTGAATTCTGTCAATCACTTTTTTTTTTCACATAAACAAATTATTTGTATCCTAATTTTCAGGAGATGACAAAATCCTCCGATTATGGCATCCCAATATCAGCACCAAGCCGGTAGGGAAACTCGTTGGACATATGTTCAGTATTACAGAACTTGTTACAAATGAAAAAGATCAGCATGTGATCAGCCTATCTTCTGCAAAGGTAAAAAAAAATTTTTTTAAATGTTTTTCAATCAATGATATAGTGAGAAATCTAGGAGATTCATCTTTTAGAGTTTGGGTAGTTACTCAAATAATCATGTCAAAAAATAATACCCCTCTGTGCTTTCATGTCTTCTAACATGATGGGAAACTAGGTGGCATGGTGGACAGACTTGGAGTCAGGAAGAACTGGGTTCAAATCCTGTCTCAGGCACTTACTAACTATCTGGGTAAGTCATTTGAATTTTCTTAGTCTGTTTCTTCATTAGTAAAAGGGGATTAATTCCAATTTATGTTGCTGTTCAGTGGTTTTTCTTTCAGTCATGTGTGACCCTTTATGTCCCCATTTGAGATTCTTGGCAGATACGAAAATGGTTTGGCTTTTTCTTCTCCAGCTCATTTACAGATGAGAAAACTGAGGCAAACAGGGTTGAGTCACACAGCTAGTAAGTTTCTGAGGCCAGATTTCAACTCAGGAAGATGAGTTTTCCTTACTCTAGGCCTGGCACTCTATCCATTGTATCACCTAGCTTCTATAACAACACTGACAACTCTTTTAGTATTGTCATCAAATAATCAAATGGATCTATCAACTCATCAATCTGGAAATTTCCTCTAATAATACTTATTACAGACCATTCATACCTGTCTATTCCATGTGACTCTGGTCTATGTCTTTACTTGTGATCATTTGAGTCAAGTTATAGAGAACATCCAGAGTAGAGCAGCCAGGTGGAGAGGCCAGATAAAGGAACTGGAAATGTTGAGGGTGAAGAATAAAAGCCTGGAGGGTGGGGTGAGGCAGAGGTTGAAGGTGACAGCTTATCTTCAAGTACTTTGAAAATCTTTTAGATGGAAGAGGGATCTATAGTTTATTCAAACCCCATAGGACAGAAATAATAATAGCACTGGTTGGATATATAAGAACAATTTAGAAAGAATTTAGTCTTGATCTAAGAGAAATATTCTGACAATGAGAAATATCTAAATGAACAATGTACTGCTTCAAGGGACAGTGGATTTCTCCTTGCTCAAAGTCTTCAAGAAAAGGCTAGGTGACTAATTTTAAATTGTGCTGTTATAGTGGGTAATTTCTTCAAGTCTGATTTGGACTAGCTGATCAATGAGATTCTTTCCAACTCCGAAATTCTCTGAATGTGATTCTGGATTACCACTTGGTGGTGATATCACAGAGGAGAATCCTATTTAGTCATGGTTTAGATTAAATCTGTAACTGAGGTCCCTACTAACTCTGAAAATTCTAGTGCCTTCCCTCTGTTAATGATTTCCTATTTGTCCTGTATATAGTTTGATTTCTATATTGACAATCTGATGATATCTACGTGTAGAGTCACCTTTTGGGTTGTTGAAAAGGAGTGTTCAACCTGGAGCCAGCTATCCTGGAAAAAGAAGTCAAGTGGGTCTTCAGAAGAATTGCTAACAATAAGGTTAATAAAGGTACAGCTGAGTTATTTAAAATCTTAAAAGATGATAAAGTTAAACTTTAACTGTTAAAGTGCTGTAAATTTGGAAAACTCAACATTGGTCACTGGATTGGAAAAGATCACTTTACCTCTCAATCCTAAAGACAGACAATGCCAAGGAATGTTCAGATTACTGAAAAAATGTGTTCATTTTACATGCCAGCAAAGTTATGCTTAAGATTCTGCAAGTTGGTGGATAGAGCACTAGCTCTGGAGTCAGGAGGACCTAAATTGAAATCTGACCTCAGATACTTACTAGCTAGGCTTCATCGATATATGAATTGAGAATTACCTGAAGAGCAAGCTGGTTTTCAAAGAGGAAGGAGAACTAGAGACCAAATTGTAACATTCACTGGATTATGAAGAAAGCAAGGGACTTCCAGAAAAACATCTACTTCTGCTTCACTGATTACGCTAAAGCCTTTGTGTGAATCACAACAAAATATGGCAAGTCCTCAAAGAGATGGGAGTACCAGATCATTTTATTTGTCTCCTGAGGAACCTGTATGTCGGCCAAGAAGCAACAGTTAGAACCAAACATGGAACAGCTGATTGGTTTAAGATTGGAAAAAGAGGACAACAAAGCTGTATATTATCACCTTATTTTTTAACTTATATGCAGAGTACATCATGTGAAATGCCACACTGGGCAAATTAAAAGCCAGAATTAAGGTAGTTAGGAGAAATATCAAAAATCTGAGATATGCAATGATACTACTTTGATAGCAGAAAAGGAATTAAGATGGGGGTGAAATAAGAAAATGTAAAGACTGGCTTGAAGCTTAACATTAAAAAATAATATCTTGACAAGTGATCCAGTCACTTCCTGGCAAGTAGGGGGAGGAGAAATGGAAGCATGTCAGATTTTATATTCTTAGGCTTTATATTCTTTATATTCTTAGGCTCAACGATCCCTGAAGATGGAGACAGCAACCATGAAATTAAAACTCTTGCCTCTTGCAAGGAAAACTATGGCAATTGTGTACAGCATACTAAAAAGCAGAGACATCACCTTGCCAACAAAGGTCTTTATGGTCAAAGCTATGGTTTTTCCAGTAGCAGTTTATGACTGTGAGAGATGGACTATAAGAATAGCTGAGCATTGCACAATTGCTTTGAATTATGGTACAGAAGAATTTTGAGAGTACCTTGGACAGCAAGATCAAATCAGTCAATAATTAAATTAATTCAGGCTCTTCACTGGAAGGTCAAATACTAAAGCAGAGATTTAAATACTTTAACACAATTAAAAAGATAGGACTCATCAGGGAAGCCCCTGATATTGGGAAAGATTGAAGACAAAAGGAAAAATGGATGGCAAGAGGATGAGATTATTTTAATAAATCATATAAGAAATAGGTGAAGAGAGCTTGAGGGTCTTGGCTGTTTGAAAGGAAAGAAGAGGACATATATATGAGATGTTGTTGACAAGATATGGAAACTGAATGGATGTTGGGGGATGGAGGTAGAGTGAGACTGAAAAGCTGAGAATGACAAAGAGGCTGAGAATCTGACTGAATTTTGTGGAGCCCTACCCAAAAAAGGAAGTTCAAAGAAAGGGCTGCATTTGGAGAGAAAATCCCTTTGCTTAAGAAAAAGAGAGGAATAGTTGATTCAGAGTCCAAGAAGCATGAGGAGGCACAGAAAGTGCCTTATCCACTGTGCATAAGAGACACAGATGATGGTTTGGTCAAGTGTTTAAAAGGAGCCTGAGGCCAAAGCTTGGTGTGGGTCCAAGACAATATGTCTTAGGTCTGGGAAGCTTCTTATTTAAGCATACAACACTTCATCTCCTGATTCCCTGCCTTTTTAATTGCTGAACCCCATGCCTGAAATCCTTCTCTTTTCACCTCATTTCCACCTCCACCTCTACCTTCTGGCTTCTTTAAAGTTTCTGTTCAAATCCCGGCTTCTATAAGAGGCCTTTCCTGGTCCCTTCTTCCCCCTACCCAAAACTCCATCCCTTAACAGCTACTACCTTCCTTCTGAAAAGTAGGTACTTTCCATTCACACTGCATATATGTTCTATGTCCTTAATTATTCACATATTGTTTCCCCATTAGCATGCAAGCTCCTTGAAGGTAGTTTTTGTCTTCATTGTATCCCTAGTGCCTAGGACAGATGCTTGATGATTGATTGACTATTGAATTTGTGATACGAACAGTATATCCAGTTTGAAATGGTTAGGTAGTTGATGATGAGGGATTGGAGCTCAGCAGAGAGAAAAGGGATGGAAATATAAACCTATGAGTCATCAGTACAGAGATAACATCTTTTGTCTCATTTTAATATTTCCCCATCTAACAGCTCTTTCCTCCTGACCTACAGACACGCTTATATCTCCTTTATCTTAAAAAACTAAAGGAAAAAAACTTCATTTAAGTCTGTCATTACTGGTAGCTGTAATCATCCTTCTCCTCTCTTCATTGTTCAAGTGTCCTTAGAAAGAGCAATTTACACTCGTTGCCTTCACTTCCTCATCACTCGCTTTTTGGTCCTGTAAAGTCTCAGTTCATGGTTCTAGAGAAGATGCTTTCTCAAAAATTCCTGGTGATCTCAACTAAATCAGAGGATTTTTCTCAGGCCTCACCCTCGTTAATCTTTCTGCAAGTCTTAACACTGTGGATTATTTCTTTTTCCTGTGTACTTCATCTTTTCTTCTGAAACAATGATGCCACTCTCCTAATTCTTTAATGAGTTTTGTTTGTTGGTTCCTCCCAGGCCCATATCCCTTTCCTCTAAAACCCTGTCACTTGAAGATCTCATCTGCCTCTGAGTTCAATCATCACCTCTACACAAATCCATACACTTATTCTTAGTGTCTCTCCTGAATCCCAATTCCACATCTCCATCTGGATATGCTGCTAGCATCTTAAATTCAACATGTCTGAAACCGAATCCATCGTTTCCTTCCATACATTTGACCCCCTCCAAATTTCCCTGTTTCTTTTATGGGGATTTCTCCATCATTCAGGTTTGTAAATTTAAGAGTCATCATTGACCATTCTCTCCATTGGACTTAGAGTCACTCTGATTAACTTAAGAGGCATTGCAGTGTAAGGTGAAAGCTCTAGGCTTGGAGTCAGGGAGTATTGATTCTCACACTTTTTAAGTAAAGCAGCTGAGCTGGTCTATATAAATCTGTTAGTCATAGAATTGTTTTGAAGGACAAAGGTTCTTCTACCAAGAGCTATCTACAGCAGAGGTATTATTATCACTTCACTGGTATAGACTGTAAGCTCTTTGAGGCCAGGGACTGTCTTTTGTCTCTTTTCATATTCCCCTTATTTAGCACAGTGCTTGGCACATGGTAGATGCTTAATAAATACTTGATTGGTTGGAATTGAAAAAAATGACTGCCTTCCCTTTTCATATGGAACTTTGTAGAATTTTTCACTAGCTGATCTGAAGATGGAGCTATTCATTTTAAAAAATGTAATAGGGAGGAAATCACCACAAAAAAGTGATTTTACTTTCGGAGACTTTGTTAGTCATTTCATTACAGTGTTTTATGCAAATTAGCAGTTTTTAAAGAGAGTCACTGACTAAGTAGATTGAAGATTTGCATTTGAGAAGAGATAACATTATTAGAAGAAATCATTTCTTGGTAGTTTCTTCACTTATCTCATCTGGCAGGAATCATGACAGTTCCAAAGTTTTAGTAATTGGACATTGTGGTATCACCATTTGGAATTATTTTGAATATTTCTTTTCCTTTTCCCTTCATGATTTGGCAAAGATGAAGGGATACTGTATGAGAATGAGCTAATGTTTTCTGATTCCACTCAGAACAGGGCCAGTGGGAACAGACTTAGAGAAAATTAAGCAGAAGGATTAGAACTTTGGGAAATCATTCCTGAAAGAAATACTTTTCAGACAATGGGACACATTTGTTATGCAAAGATATCCAGAGTTTCCTTTTCTATTTTTAAAAAAAATAAATTTGTTTATTTTTACACACATTTATAATGTCCCTCTCCACTACCTGCCTTCCCACAGTGAACAAAAACCAAATCAAAACAATGGAAAAACAAAAGCCTTAGAGATTCCTTCTCCAAAGATTTTAAAGAAATGGACAAACATAACCTTTTGTCGTAGTTATTATTATATCAAGAGACAGAAGAATAGACTACAAAAATCCCATCCTTCCCAATGAGTCCATAGAGGGAAGACTAAAGAAGGCTTCAAAAAATCTGCTGCTTTTCTAAACTTCTTCAGATAAGGAAGCTTGACCATGAGTCAAGTTTCAATTAATTTAGTTATTGCTTACTATGTGCTGGGTATTTTGTGAGAAATTCTGTTTACTTTTCGAACTGCATGGAGTAGGCTGAAATCATTCTCTTTTGTTACAGTTATGTGGTAAACAGTATTTCTTCTTCTGACAGTTAAATAATGACTGATTGCATTTCTATACATCAGTTCTACCAGCTGTGATAGAGCTGCCGTATCTGAAGGCGAATTGAAAATCATTGAGAAAATACAGACTGAACTGAAAACATTGTCCATTTTCATTTCACTAAACAAACTCCAAAGAACAATGGTTGGCAATGTTCCCAAGCACCAATTATACCCATTCTGGCCAGTTGTATAAAGATGAGGAAGTAGATGATTTACAACGAATAGTAAATAGATTGTTAGATGTCACTATTCCTCTCAAGATTTTCACTTTTTTAAAGAAAGACAGGGGGCGGAGCCAAGATGGCAGAGTAGAAAGATGCACATACACATAGCTCCGAACCCACAACCCACAGAACGGCTACAGGGGAGTAACTTACCGCGAATTCTGCACCCAGAGGCCACGGAATATTGGAGCGAGGGAGATTTCTGTTCCGGAGGGACCTGCAAACCTCTCGCTGGGGGTCCTTCGTGCTGCAGACTGGGCGCCGAGACTGGGAGCTGAGGGCAGCCCTGCAGCGGACGCGGCACCGGGAGGAAAAGATCCGAACGGGCTTCGGAGACGGGATCTCCAGCGGCCACGCGGGTCCCTCCACCCACAGAGGGACCTGCAAACCTCTTGCAAAAGGTCCGTCGCGCTGCAGACGCGGAGCCCAGCCCAGCCCAGACCTGCTGCAGCCAGGGCACCAAGAGAAACAGACCCGAGCAGGCTTCCGGGAAGGGATCTCCAGCGGCCGCACAAGTCCCTCCGCCCACAGGTGACGAGGGTCGGTGAGAGAGTCTCTTTGGCGGGTCGAGAGGAGAGTGGGGTGCCCCCATGATTTGGGCCCCCCCGGGAGGTAGAAGCTGAGAGGCAGCTGCAGAACGGGGCTCCCCAAGCAGGTGGGAGCCTGGATCGATTGTGGAAGGTCTGTGCATAAACCCCCTGAGGGAACTGAGCCTGAGAGGTGGCCCTGCCCTGACCTGACCACCTGAACTTAATTCTCACACTGAATAGCAGCCCTGCCCCTGCCAAAAGCCCTAAGGCTGGAAGCAGCATTTGAATCTCAGTCCCCAAAAGCTGGCTGAGAGGACCAGGAGGCGAGGTGGGTGTGAGGAGAATATTCAGAGGTCAAGTCACTGGCTGGAAAAATGCCCAGAAAAGGGAAAAGAAATAAGACTATTGAAGGCTACTTTCTTGGAGAACAGACATTTCCTCCCTTCCTTTCTGATGAGGAAGAACAATGCTTACCATCAGGCAAAGACACAGAAATCAAGGCTTCTATATCCCAGCCCACTCAATGGGCTCAGGCCATGGAAGAGCTCAAAAAGAATTTTGAAAATCAAGTTAGAGAGGTGGAGGAAAAACTGGGAAGAGAAATGAGAGAGATGAAAGAAAAGCATGAAAAGCAGATCAGCTCCCTGCTAAAGGAGACCCAAAAAAATGCTGAAGAAAATAACACCTTGAAAACTAGCCTAACTCAATTGGCAAAAGAGGTTCAAAAAGCCAATGAGGAGAAGAATGCTTTCAAAAGCAGAATTAGCCAAATGGAAAAGGAGATTCAAAAGCTCACTGAAGAAAATAGTTCTTTCAAAACTAGAATGGCACAGATGGAGGCTAAGGACTTTATGAGAAAGCATGATATCACAGAACAAAGAGAGAAGAATGGAAAAATGGAAGATAATGTGAAATATCTCATTGGAAAAACTGACCTGGAAAATAGATTCAGGAGAGACAATTTAAAAATTTTGGGACTACCTGAAAGCCATGATCAAAAGAAGAGCCTAGACATCATCTTTCATGAAATTATCAAGGAAAACTGCCCTGAGATTCTAGAACCAGAGGGCAAAATAAATATTCAAGGAATCCACAGAACACCGCATGAAAGAGATCCAAAAAGAGAAACTCCTAGGAACATTGTGGCCAAATTCCAGAGTTCCCAGGTCAAGGAGAAAATATTGGAAGCAGCTAGAAAGAAACAATTCAAGTATTGTGGAAATACAATCAGGATAACACAAGATCTAGCAGCTTCCACATTAAGGGATCGAAGGGCATGGAATAGGATATTCCAGAAGTCAAAGGAACTAGGACTAAAACCAAGAATCACCTACCCAGCAAAACTGAGTATAATACTTCAGGGGAAAAAATGGTCTTTCAATGAAATAGAGGATTTTCAAATTTTCTTGATGAAAAGACCAGAGCTGAAAAGAAAATTTGACTTTCAAACACAAGAATGAAGAGAACCATGAAAAGGTGAACACCAAAGAGAAGTTATAAGGGACTTACTAAAGTTGAACTGTTTACATTCCTACATGGAAAGACAATATTTGTAACTCTTGAAACATTTCAGTATCTGGGTACTGGGTGGGAGTACACACACACACACATGCACACACGCACACATACATAGAGACAGAGTGCACAGAGTGAATTGAAGAGGATGGGATCATATCTTAAAAAAAAAATGAAATCAAGCAGTGAGAGAGAAATATATTGGGAGGAGAAAGGGAGAAATTGAATGGGGCAAATTATCTCTCATAAAAGAGGCAAGCAAAAGACTCATTAGTAGAGGGATAAAGAGGGGAGGTGAGAGAAAAACATGAAGTCTACTCTCATCACATTCCACTAAAGGAAAGAATAAAATGCACACTCATTTTGGTAGGAAAACCTATCTCACAATACAGGAAAGTGGGGGACAAGGGGACAAGCAGGGTGGGGGGGATGATAGAAAGGAGGGCATGGGGAGGAGAATGCAATTCAAGGTCGACACTCATGGGGAGGGATAGGATCAAAAGAGAATAGAAGTAATGGGGGACAGGATAGGATGGAGGGAAATATAGTTAGTCCTATACAACACAACTAGTATGGAAGTCATTTGCAAAACTACACAGATTTGGCCTATATTGAATTGCTTGCCTTCCAAAGGGAAGGGGTGGAGAAGGAGGGAGGTAAAAAAGTTGGAACTCAAAGTGTTAGGATCAACTGTAATGTTCTTACCACTAGGAAATAAGAAATACAGGTAAAGGGGTAAAGAAAGCTATCTGGCCCTACAGGACAAAAGAGAAGACGGAGACAAGGGCAGAGAGGGATGATAGAAGAGAGAGCAGATTGGTCACAGGGGCAATTAGAAAGCTTGGGGGGGGAGGGGATAAAAGGGGAGAAAATTTGTAACCCAAAATTTTGTGAAAATGAATGTTAAAAGTTAAATAAAAAAAAAAAAGAAAGGCAAAACATTTGATTAGAAAGTGTAATGCGCCTTACAAGAGGACACATTGTCCCAGAATCAAGATTATAGCAGACCTGATCAGGAAAGACATCTGGTAAGATATGACTTGAACTGAGCCTTGAAGAAAAAGGTGTAGGGATCTCAAGATGTCGAGGAGATAGAGAATACTGAGCAAAACTGAGATTAGTTCTGAACTCTTTCAGTTTTCCTACTGTTCACAATTTATTTGTCTTTTTACTGCTTCTTTGAGAACACAATTGCCAGTAAAACTATGTCCAATTCCTATGCACCATGAAGCCTTAAAATTATTAGGAACACCATAAGATCATGGATGTGAAGGTGAAAGGACCCCAGGAATCAACTAATTCAAACTCCTCATTTTACAGTTGAGGAAACTGAGATCCAGAAATATTCCCAGAGTCATACAGGAAGGGCATGGCAGAGTTGGGATTTGAACCCCCGCTCTCTGACTCCAAATCTAACACTTTATCCACCTCACCACCCTGCCTCCCATACATGATAAAAACCAATAGGAACATCTTCCCATAGCTGGTTACTGTCTCCATCATATCCAGACACCCCAGTCTGATGAATGCTTCTGCATCATTGTCATAACATTTTAAGATTTACAAAATACATCTCCCCACAAAAATACTGTGAGAGTGAATAATTTCAGTTTTATTATCCTCATTTTACAAATAAAGAAAATAAGGTGCAGAGAAGTTAAACGATTTTGCACATGGTCATTGCAATGGACATCTGATTGTCTGAGGCATGCAGGTCTGTTAAAGATGTCCCTGTGTGCTGTCTGGTATTCTACTCCACATCTCCTCAAAGTGTCCATTCATATGTCCTTCAAGGATTCAATCAGGAGAACAAAGAGAAATCTAGCTCTACATCTGCCTGATCGCCCTACTCTTGGGATGATAGTATATACACATGCCATTGCTCTTTAAATAAAACCTGACACCCTGTATCTTTTAACCATTCTCACCAATAACGAGAAGAGACAGATTTATATGGATCAGATTACATAAAATGAAGCATGTAAGCATCAGTGTTAACCCTTCCCTTTGTTTCATGTGAAATAAAATCATAAAATCATGGCTCTTGACTTCAACAAATGAAGAAATAGAGGGTTAAAGCAATTAGCCAAACTCTCAAGGCTAGTTACTGCTAGAGCTGGGATGGATTCCTACCTCCTAGTCCTCACCTTTTTGTAATCTATCATATTATTATAAAATCAAAATTTTTTTGCAGAACAACAACAGTCAGTGCTCTCTGACATGCTATCAATGAAGCATGCACCCCACCTGCCATTGTGCAACCAAACATCAGAGTACTCTTGGGTAGCAGGCCAGTTCTTGGGTACCTCTGTCTGCCTCTCAGTGAGCTTGCTGCCGTTCATCTCTTGGCGACGCCACTTTGTGGGGGATGTTTCTTTTCCCTCGTTAATCTAGGTCAATGTAGATTATCCAATCAGATCATGTTTTGGGTCCCACCCTACTTTGAGGGTACACTTCTCTTTGTTCCTTACCTCACTATGGCCTCATTAGGGAGACTTCAGAGAGGAGATTGGATCTGAGCTACATCTTGAAGGACACAAAATGTGGAGTGGAAGGTGAGGACATTCTAAGGGAAGGATGCTGGCTCCTCTGGAGGCATGTGTTCATAGCCCACTCCTCATATCTGTCTTTAAAGGAAGATAGCATGGTTGGATAGAAAGAGCCTTGACATTGAAATTATATGACTTGGGGATCAAATCACATCTCTGATGAGTAGTGGTTATGACTACATGGTCTTAGGTAAATCACTTATGTTCCTTGAACCTCTGTTTGTTCATCCGTAAAATGAGAAGGAGAGATTAGATGGCCTCTGAGATCCTTTCCGGCTCTAGACCTATGATCCTAAGACTTGTGGTTTCCTAGGAGAGGGAACAACATTAACAAGGCACAGCTGTGAGAATGATCATGGTGTATGATGGGAACAATAAGGAGACTGGACTGACAAGAATAGACTAGTCATGCTGAGCAGTAATGAGAAATAAAGTGGGATAAGCAGGGTGGAAGCAGACTACAGAGAACTCTGTCTGCTAAGCAGAAGAGGCTTACATTTGAATCAGTGGGTAGCAGAATGACAGAGCAGAGGGAAAGAATAAAATGAAGTGAATGAATTTTTAATGGACCAAGTTTTGGGAATTTTGCATTTTTCTAACCATAAGCCAGGAACAATGAAATTAGACAATAAAAATAAGGATTGGGGGTTTCCACAATGGGTTTAGCAAAAGCTTGGGGGTGGGACAAGTGTGTTTAAGATAGCAGGGAGGGCAAAGCCAAAAGAGTAGCTCCTAGGGTCAAGTGTGGGCTAAAAGCTCAAAGAAGTCAGGATCACGGCTAATGGACTGGACGAAGCTAGAGGACTTCAATAGTTCTAGAACCCACTGTACAAGGATTAAGTCAGATTGAGGAGAATCCTAAGCCTTTGGTTATAGGACAGTCAAAGTTCTATACCCTGTCAAAATCACAGATCCTTCACGCATCCACATAATGACTTTTTTTAAAACTAGTTAAAACTTGATTTATCCAACTTATCAACATGCATTTATTAAGTTTAGACTCTGAGTCTGACACTGTATTAGTTAATATAGCATACTAAGAAGTTTATGGCCCTAGCCTTGCCCCCAGAAAAGCCATTTAGCTGGAGAGTCATGCGTACAAAAAATGAATGAGAGCTGTCAATAATACATATACACATGTATGTTGCATATGTAATATGTGTGTATGTACAAATATAGACAAAAAAGGAAGGAAACAAGCATTTGCTAAGTACTTACTGTGTGCCAGACACTATATTAAACACTTAACAAATATTTTCATTTGAGCCTCGCTATAACCCTAGGAGATAAACTCTATTATTATTCCCATTTTATAGCTGAGGAAACCGAGGTGATCCGGGGTTAGGACACCTGTCCAGGGTCACACAGCTAGTAAGTGCCTGAGGCTAGATCTGAACTCAGGTATTCCTCCAGATACAATGTTCTAGGCTCTGCGCCACCTACCTGCTATGTATGTGTGTGGGGGGGGGGGGAGGTGTAAAATCAAATACATGAATTCTATTCACCAGTGTGAGTTGTAATCCATCTATAAATGATCAGATAAGTCTTAGAGCTGCCTGAGGCTCAAGTGACTTGCCCATGGTCATACAGCTAAGAAGTAATAGACTTTCCTTTAAGGACCATCTCAGTTACCACTACCTATGTGAATACCCCTTTCAGAGTAAAAAGTGATGTCTTCTTCCCAAATTTCTCCTAACATTTTGCCTGGACCTCTTTGCCTCTATCTCATTTTTATTTACATCAACTATTTTTGTACATATAAACATAGACTTAGAGCTGGAAGGTTCCTTGGCATAAGAAATTAAATGAGAATTTGGGAGGAGTTTTATGGAAGCTGGAGACAATAAGACTAGCAGATAACAGAAAAAGTTTAGAAACTCAGAAATGAATAAAATCTATGTATAGTATAATATCAACCCAAATTTTACAATAAGGTACTGTGAATACCTCATAAAAGAGAAAGAAAAATTCAGACTACATCTCTCATATGAAAGCAGGACCAAAAAGTTTTACATGGATTTTCCAGATTGCTGGAGGGCTTCACCCATAACCCCTGCAATGTAGAGGGGAGAACTATACCTTACTCCCCTTGGTACACTCTGTGGTCCAATCAAAGTGGTCTAACTGTTTCTCCCTCATGCCATTTCATGTTCTATGTCTCTGGGCCTTTTTAATGACTTACTTCCATGCAGGGAAGGTACTACTTCCTCACTTCAATCTCTTAGAATCTTTTGCTTCCTTCAAAGTTCCCTTCATGCACTATTCCCTACATGAGATTTTTCCTGAACCCACAGTTTCCAGTACCTCCCCCTCCAAAATTTGCCTTGTATTTGCTCTACATGTTGTCTGCTGGATAGTGTAAGTTTCTTGAGAGTAAGAACTGATTCAATTCTATATTGATTATTTTATCTCTTTCCTCATTATGCAAAATCAGGGGGTTATAGTAAAAGACTTCTACAGTCCTGCAAGCTCTACGGATGCCTAGAAGAGTACTGTTCAGTTATTTCAGTCATGTTTGACTCTTCATGACCCTATTTGGGATTTTCATGGCAGAGATACTGCAGGGGTTTGCCATTTCCTTCTCCAGCTCATTTTATAGACAAGAGAACTGAGGCAAACAGGGTTAAGTGACTTGTCTAGGGTGTAACAGTAAGGGCCTTGACATATACAGGAGGGTCTGCTATCACAGGTTCTTTGATCTGTTTTTCTAAAAGGAAAGGCAACTTATGAGGAGTCAACAATCACTTTAATGAAGCACATATATCATTCACTTAGTTCAGGGGAAAGAGTCAGCACCCTGAACTTCAGAGGGAATACAGAGAAATCAAAGTCAACAGACAGGCTTCCAACTGTCTGACGGATTAAGAGATATTTAACTGTCTGACCATACACACAGTTACCAGAGAGAGAAGCACTAATATCTGGGTTTTCAAAACTGAAGGGGCTCCTTAGCGGCTGCCCAGAATCTCATCTGGCCAAATAAACACTTCCAATGAGTAAGCCCCAAAGTAATACCTGACCTCAGAGTCTTTATAGACTTTTTACAGCCAGAGACCATCACAATCCTTGAGAACCAGTGCCTCATTAGAAAATTAACAAAAGGTATGGGCCTTCCTACAAATCTTCCTTAGTCAAATTCTTCTTAATGGGCAGGCCCATTGAAGGGTGGGGAAGATCTTCCCATTAAGAAGCAAAATTATATTAACAATAAGCAGAAATGCATTATCAATACACAGGGTTACACAGCTAGCATTCTGAGGTCAGATTTGAACTGAGGAAGATGAGTCTTCCTGACTCCAGGCTCATCACTCTATCCGCTGAACCACCTATCTGTCCAGCAGGTACTTAATAAATATTTGCTAATTGATCCAACCTCTTTATTTTACAGCTGTGCTTATAAAACTTGCTGCCTAGAGAAGTAATGGAATTTGAATCCTGGTCTCCTGGCTTAAAATCTACATATCACACTATTGTGAATGTCTTTTTCCACCTTCCCTTCCCATTACAATGTAAGCTCCTTGAGAGATGGGTGTATGTATTATGTCTCTTTTTAGATCCTTAGCCCCAAGCACATTGTCCTATCTATTTATCTATCTATCTGTCTGTCTTTCTGTCTGTCTGTCTATCTATCTATCTATCTATCTATCTATCTATCTATCTATCTATCTATCTAGAACATGCTTGTTGAATTGAATTCATATAAAAAGATCTGAACTGGAGTAGGACATATCTATGGGTCATCATTTTAACTCTTTGCTGCAAGATTTATAAGGTCTTATTTCAGACTCCGAAAATCATACTATATATTCCTTTAAATAGAAAAAAGTTAAGTATTATATGCATTTCTTTCCCAGGTTTTTAGAGTATGGGATATACAAACTCTTTCACTGTTACAAGTTTTCCACGACAGTCAAGGAGGACCAGGGGACATGCAGATCTATGCAATGATATTTGATTACAACCATGGCATGCTTGTTACAGGTCAGTGTGTTCAGTTAGCTGTTGATGAGGCCCTTTCTACGTTTTAAAAATCTCTTTTACATGGGCATTTATATATTAGATAAGGAGGAAAACTGGAGAAAGGGTTTAATGGTCAACATTTGGTAGCTTTAAGTCATTTCAAGTCGATATTTATATCTGATTCCCTACTCCTCTTCTACAGGTAAGGAATGGGCTAGTAGGTTGGTGGGATGGTGGGTAGAATTGTTTTTCTTTGAAAATGCCTCTGGGATATTCATGTTGCACCATGGTCTGAGTTGCAACAGAGAAGAGCCATGGATTCTGCTGGCACATAAAAAGCAGCATTCAGGCAGTCCACACAGTTCTACTTCCTCTTTCTGAAGAGGGAGTAATGAGGTTCCTCTCTTAACAGCTGCACAGGCAAACTGAGTTAACAAGCACTTCACTCAACAATTCGTTTCTGTACCTTCTTTGTGGGTACCCAGCCCCAGTGCAGGCACTGGACCATTTTTTTTTCTTTTGCCCTTGAGGCCAAAGGCCTTATAGCTAATGAGGACTTTGGCCTCAGTCTTTTGAGGTTACCATTGAAAAAACTGAAGCCACACTCAAGGAAGAAGAATCCCTTCTAGAAAAGGCTGAGCGCTATTAGTAAAGATGGACTTTAATGGTTAACAAATAGTAAAGTTGGGAGTTCCTTAATGAAGCCTAAACATGCAGTGCATTTCCTAAGTATTTCCCCCTCTGACCAGCAGCTGTGAGTTGCCAGCAGGGAAGTCACTGAAAAATCATTGCCTTCTCTGGTGACACTTTCACTTTTCTGGTGACAGAGGATGTTTTTCTCACGTCTGTCTTCTCTGAATTTTTAAAGAGATCTTTGTTGAGCTATAGTAATTTCACATAATACTTGATATCAGGGATAAAAATAGATCATTTTTCACCCCTTGGAACAAAATTCAGTTCCAGAATAATCTCATTAAATTTTAAACCAGCTTTCCACTATGTTCCCTCCCCTAAAAAATAATACAGTAATAACAGCATGCCATTTTCCTTCTCTTTGTGCTAGTCTGCATCTGTAACCACCTAGCTATGCATTTCAGGACCATTTATCATCATAGTAGCTAGGGTCTCAGGCAGCAGAATATCTGGAGGGAAGGAGTAAGAGAAAAGGCTGCTTTCTCTTTGTACAGGTCTGCTAGAATATGTTCATTTTTTTTGTGATTGCTGAGAAACACAATTGTGAACATAGCTTAGTAAAATATCAACAACAGTGTTTTAAGGTTTGCAAAGCACTATTCATACAATTAATAAGAAGCAAAGCTGGGATTTACCCAGATCCTCACACTCCAAATCCAATACCCTGGCTAAGTGATTTTGTCTAATGTCACATACTTAATTAGCTGCAGAGGTAGCTCGAACACAGAAACAAAAAAATGAGTTGTCTGTGGATTTGTGATCCCATTTCTGCAGCTCATTGCATGACTTGAAGACAAGCCACACACTTAAGCTCAGTTTCCAAATGGAGAATCTAACCTAATTCACTGTAATAATTTGGAAATGAATTTATTTAGTACTAGCATAATGCTTAATAATGTTCCACTGCTTTAGAATCATCATGATTAGCTATAGTTAGTAAGATCATGTTTTAAGAGTTCTTTAAGAAAGTCTTTTATAAATACTAATGCCATTCATCAAATAAAAACTTCCATATAGCAGAGTTGACAGTCACCATTTATACTTTGCATCATCATGGTGAAAATAAAGCAACACAATATTACAGAGGAAAAAAATAAACGAGCAAACAAGAATCAGTAACCAAAGAGAAATTAATGAGGCTAAAATGGACTGCTTTTCTCTGTTTAAACCATGTTCAGCTCATTTGTCAGAAAATTCCTTGAAGGTAGCAACTCCATTTAAGCCTCATTTTTTTCAAAGGATTAATCATAACCATCTCATGGATTGGCTATTTTTAACCACAGCCCTATGTGATTTCATGCCACAATTTCCCTCCTAGTTCTTCACTTCTCTAACTACTCTTTCACTCCCTACCAGTCATTAAACATCCTAAATGTGTCCTTCAAGGCTGTTTTTGGCCCTCCATATGAGCTCCCTATAAAGCTCCCAGGGCTGCAGTTATCAGCTTTATAGATAACTCTCAGAAAAACACTGTCAACCCTGATCTCTCCCTAGAACTACATTTCCAAAATACCTCTACTGCTCTCCATTTAGATGTCCCGCTGACACTCCACACTCAAATATCTGAAATACTCAATATCTTCTATCCAAAACCTTCCCCTGCTTGTAACTTCCGACCTCTGTTGATGGCCTCATCATCATCTCCCAGTCAACGAGGCTTAAATTCTCAGTTATCTTTGGCTTATCTCTCTTCCTCAATGCTGACATCTAGTCAGATACCAAATACTCTAGATTCTTCCTCCATATCTCTTCTATCCATTCCTTTCCTTCATCTCTCCCTACTATCAAGCAAGTTCCTTATTCCTCCCTATCATACAAATGTAATAGTTCCCTAAGTCACCTTGCTGTCTCTAGTTTCTACTTTCTCCATTTATCTTCAATATTTCTGCTGATGTAATCTTCCTAATATATCAATTGGATCACAACATTACTTTGCTTAAAACCTTGTTATTCCCCACTGTTCACAAATAAAACATAAGGTCTGCATCCTGACATCCTTTTACAATCTGTCTCTCCCTATCTGACCTGCTTTATCTCATACTCCTTCTCTTTCTATAGTTTCCAGTCTAGGCAGAAAAGACTATTTTTCAGCCCTCATTATTGTTCCTATCTCTGCAATCTTCCTCACATCAACTCCCTTTAGCTGGAAGTATTCTATCCCACCTTAAATGTCTCTCATATTCTTAAAACCTTCCCTTTGTGCTTCTCACGTTTTACCTTGCCTCATGGTTGTTTGAACATGTGTTCATCCTTCACCGTTAAATTGTGAGCTTCTTGGGGATAGGAATTTTATTGTATCTTTGTATTTCTACCACCTAAGGATGCCTTACACATAATAGATGCTTAAAAATGTTTGTTTAAATATTTATTAAATTAAATTATTGTTTTATGTTTTACTAAATTTATTGTTATTCATTAAATTTTATTTTTGTTAAAATATTAATATTTTCCTCTTTCCATACCAGGATCAAGTGTTATTGACATGTATCCTTTGACTCGGATGATACAAGATACAAAACAGATCCCACATAGTCATGACCGAGACATCAATGTCATGGTTTATAATAGAACTTTTCACCAGTTGCTCACTATCTGCTCTGAATCTGTCATCAAAGTAAGTACAAATTAGGTTCCTCCAACAAAAAAAGGGCAAACCAAGAGGAAACTTCTTTTCCCACAGAAAAATTATTGAATAACTTGGCGAGAGTAGTGGTGTTTATGATATAAGCCTGCATTTCTGGAACTATTTTTGTTCTTTTATATTTCCAAGGAAAATAGATAATCTATAAAAAGCAGACCTCTCCAATCTGAGTAGCATGGTGACTCCTGTCAGTATGTTGAACTGGGTCAATGCAATTTTTGCCAACCGCAGTAGGTAGTTCAAATGGATAAATTAAAGATGAGGAGAGCTGGTCTACATTTGAACTTATTTCTTACACACTGGCTTTGTCAGTGCCCTCATATGACTTAGATGTATTATTTGCACATGAAAATTCAATTTATGATTAGGATGATTGATGAGGTTTGGAAGTCATAGCAACAAAAGTTTGTCTCAAGTGTGGCAGGGCTTTCAGTTTTAAGAAAAAAGTCAGACTCATTCCATGTTATTCCATAGGCATTTAAAAAGTGAAGACCGACGTTGCAGAATAATGAATTATTTATGTGACCTAGGAAGATTTCTTCTCTCTTATGTTTGTTTCTGAATTCGAATATTTCTCCATATGAGATGGACAAAACTTGAAATAGCCTTTGGAAACACATTATGTAGACTTCTAACTTCTTGTGAAGGTTGTTTCCACGAAGCATATTAATGTAATTCCTCCACATACTGCTTTCATAGGGTTATTCCTAAGGCCCTACTGACTTTTTAGCCTTTGGGAGAGGCAAGAGTGTTCAAGCCATTTCACCAAACATTTATTTATTAGGAGTGGGAAAAGTAGGGTGGCAGAATGGGATAACAGAAAAGTTCTATTTTGAAAGTCAGAAGATCTAGATTAAAATACGGATTCTAACACTTGTTACCGGTTTGACAATGGTCCAGGCTTTCAGCCTCTCTATGTTTCAATTTTCCTTTGTGTGAAATGGAGATAATAATATTTGAACTGTTTTACAGGGTTCTACTGAGTCAGCCAACCCTCATTTATTAAGTACCTATTATGTACCAGGCACTGTGTTAAGCACTGGTAAGCCTGACCTTAATGTGCCATATAAATCTAAGTTGTGATTACTTGATTTTTGAGTTTGAAATGTTGAAGATTTGTTAGGACCACATTCTTCATAGAGTATGGACAATTTCTACATGTGTCTAGTAATCTCCTTAGGCTGCCTGTGCATGCCTACAGATAAATTCTAGGTAGCACTGGTTTCTCAATAGAAAAGGATGATAGAGTTTGAGTTGAAAAGGACTCATCTAGTCCAACCCCTTCATGACACAGATGAGAAAGCTGAGGACTAGGAGGTTTAAGTTAGCTGTTCCAGGTTACACCAGTAGTTTGTATTAGAGACAAAGAGGTCTTTTACTGGGAAAAACAAGGAAACATCCCATAGATGAGTTGTCAACCCTTATGGGTTGGAACCTGCTATTCTTTAAGGTGAAAATGGATGCCCGTTAAGAACAGTTACTCCAAGTATAATTCTGGTGGAAAAGCTTGGGTTGGGCCAGTACAACTGAGGTACTGCTTCATATGGGTTTTCATTTTGTAATCTATTTTCCCTGCAAGGCCTCGTACGTTGCATTACTACTGCTTCTGCTACTACAATTACAACATGCAGCCTGGTCCTATTCCTACCAAATAGTTCTTTAGACAACTATATGTCTAATCTCCTAGAGCTCTTAAAAACTAGAAAGGAAGAACTGAAAGATATAAGGATCAGCATATGAAGGAGCCTTTCCCCTATAACCAACAGATAACATTTACCACCACCAAAAGGTTATTTAGAGTTTTGCAGCTCTAATTTCCAAAATCCCTTTGGAATTCTCTCATTGAACAGTATGAGAAATGTCTACATTACTCTTTAGCAGAATATGGATGATGGAGAAGCGGGCCTTGAAAGTCCTATATGTCAACTACTCCATTTAATAGTGAGACACCCAGTAAGGTTAAGTGATTTGCCCAAAGTCACATACGTAGTAGAAGTGTGGTAAAGCTGGCTTTTATCCCAGGCCCTCTGATTAAAAATCTAGAGCTCTTTCTACTGACCATGAAGGAAATACATTGCAAATAAAGTAATATGAAACCAGAATAATGATCTCTGAAGTCCCTAAAATTTCCCTAAATACTCTGAAAACTGTGAATTAGAAATCGGAATTCTCACCAGTTCCATTATTGAGTGATAGTTCAATTTGGAACCAGTTGGAGGGAGGATAATACATGTTGCAAACTTCACCAGGGTATATAAGAATCAGTTGAGATACTTGGAAAATATCTCAACCTTCTTGGAGACAGGTGTTATAAAAAAATTACCCTATTGCTATCTCTTTTCAAAATAAACAAACCACTACTAAGTTTTAGAGGAAATACCTATCTAATCAATCTGGATGGTAATTAACAGCATCAGAAATTATGTCCATCTTGACACATCAAGGAAAGAGAGTGAAGACTTCATATTGGTAGTCATTACCTTTCCCTGCCTATTCTACCTTTTGTAGAAAATGAGGTTTTGACATGATTCCCAATTACTCTTTCCTTTATGCCTCTTTGAATATGATAAGTTATTGGTACTTTGATTCCATTTAACAAGCATTTATTAAAATGTCTACTTTTGCCAGCCATGACGTCTTACACCTGTAATCCCTGCCGTTAGGGAGCCAAGTATATTGCTTGAAGCTGCAGTAGCTAGAGCTAATCCTTGTCCTTAGTAAGGCTAGCACCACTCCCAGGGAGTAAGGGGCCACTAGGTCTGCCTAAGAAGGAACAAACTGCCCCAGATTTGACACAGAGCAAGTCAAAGCTTCTGTGTCAGTCATCAGTGAGATATCAGGTCCATGACTGGCTGATATGCTTCCAACATAGGTGAAAGGATGGAGACACAGTCTCAAAAAACAAACATACAAACAAAAACAACAAAAATAAAAATAAATGCCCACAATATGGGAGGAACAGCATTAGATTCTGGGATATAATGACAAAAACAAAATAGTCTTTGCCCTTAAAAGGGCATACATTTTAGTGAAAGTAGAAAAATATAGTTGAAAAGCTTGATGGAACCTTTAGAAATTACCACAAATAACAAAACTTTCTTTGAAGAGGACCTCCTTTCTAGGAAAGTCAGAATAGAATCATAGCATAGTAGAGCCAGAAGAGATCACAAGGGACCCTCTAGTCTAAATCCTTCGTTTTACACCAGTTAAGTGACTTGCCCAAAGTAATAGTTACAAACTTAGAAGAATGATAATAGAGGATGTTTGCAGAGCAACGTGCATACAACATCTCACTACAGCCTCAAAACAGATGAAGCAGATGCTAGTTATCATTATTCCCATACTGTAGACAAGTAAACTGAGGCTCAGAGAGGGTGGTAGACTTGCCTTTAGTTATACAAAAGGAAAGACAATATTTGAATCCAGGCCTTTCTAACTATGACTCCAGCACTCATAGGTGAAATGGTTTGCAGAAGGTCGTAATGCTAACAAAGCCCAAACTAGGATTCACATCGAGGTCTTTTGAGGAGGCAGTGTGGAACAGTGGAAAGAGCACTAGTTCAAGAGTCAAAGGATCTGGGTTCAAATCCTGCTTCTGATGCTTTCTACCTGTCATTGAACCTCCCTGAGCTTTAATTTCTTCATCTGTAAAATGAGGATATTTGGTTAGATGGTCTCAGAGGTCCCTACCAGTTCTAGTTTGAATGCTAAAATAAAGAGACATTGTCATGAAACTTTGTTTAGGAAAAGAACTCCGGATTTGCTAAGGATCTGTGTTCAAATCCTGGCTGTGCTATTTCCTATTTGCATAATCTTGAGTCCTTGACTTCTCTAGACCTCAGTTTCCCCTCTATTAAATCAGAAGGCTGGACTAACTGACATTGAAGGTCCCATTCTGCTCTCTATATATGTGATTCTATAAATCTAAGTTTCAGAACTGAATAATTTCATTGCAAACAAAACTCAAACCGTAATACCATAACTATTATTTAAAAAAAGAATTTGAATTCTGGCTTTGGTCAGGAAATGAATTTTTAAAAGTAAATTGTATTCTGACAAAACTAATAATCTTATTTCTCCCCAAATCCCCTTTTGAGAATAGTGTAGAAGAATTAAAGAAATTAAATACATAAAGACATCTCCAAACACAATACATTCATACCTAAATGCATATAATTAGCAGAGGGAAAAATTAGTCATTTCCAACTTGCTTTGAAACATGTTTTATTTCTGCTTGCAATCGAAAATAATAATGCACATATGGATGATACTTTCAGTTTACAAAATACATTCCTCCTTATACCTAATGACATATAGGCAGTCCTGGAATTATCATCTCCATTTTGCTGATAAGGAAATGAAGCAGAACTCAAGGGGTCTTTTGGGAGTTCTTAGTTCCAAGGACCTTCTTAGTCCAAGACACTTTCTAACACTGGATGCTGCTAATTACTAATGGATTCCCCCAAAGGAGAAATAAAGAATGTTTAAATATAAATAAGTCTCAGATTAAAAACAAGTACTACTTGATTTCTTAGGAACATAGATAACAAGAAGAAAATGGTTTTCATAATATAATAAAATCATCTTGCTAAGTGACATGTGATAATTCATGTGTACATGGACATTACTCTTATTTATAAGAAATTCAAAGTTTGATTTCTTATTTCCTTCTTTAACTGTCCAAGGTCTCACAAATATATATGATTCTGTATAAAATCAGTAGCTTTTTCAAAATAAAGAATCAAGGTGTCATCTATGGGCCCATCAGGAATAACCTTTTGCAATCTTGGGTTCTTGTGGAGGGGGGTAAGGGAAGGGGATACTTTCTAATAAGTTTACCCAGTATACTTATACCAGTACAAAATTAGGAACTCCTAAAGTCAGTTTTAGTCTAGGTACTCATGCTAACAGAATCAGCCACAGCATTTGATTGGAACTAAAAAATAATTTTTTAAAATTAGAAAACTCAGCCACCATTCCACAAATGAGTGCATTCCCACTCTCTTCTTCTCTAGCATAATATGGAAAAGAAGCTTCCCCAATCCAACTTTCCACCAATAAATTGGAGAAAGCAGAGGAACACTTTGGCAGCCACAAGCTCTACTACATGTAGCTCTTAGCCTTCACTTCCTTCTGGGTTCCTCAACTCCCTTCCCACCACTAGATGGAAATAGAAGTCTCCCCAGCACCACTTCTGACTTACATCCTATTAGCCAATCCAGAAGTCATTCCATCCTTCCGCTCCAATTTGTCTCTCTTACCCTTAGTATCCTAGGATTTCCAAGTTGTCGTGCCTTGTCCTCTGTGAATCTTCTGGGTTCTTCATCCTTTTCATTTTTCCTTAGATTTCTATATGTTCTCTAAAATGAAATATCCCCTGTGCACTGCACTGATCTTTCATGGAAAATGAGGTCCTGGTTTTATGTCTGCTAAATAGAATACTACCACCTGAAGGCTGGCTGTGGCAATAGACTTCGATGACTGGAGGAAAGAGTGAAGTGCAGCTTTGCCTCACCCAAATCCAATTCACTCAAAAGTCAAGGCATCACCCTCATGACTTCTTTGATTCTCTTGGAGAATAAAGGATGAACACAACAAAAAGCAACAAAACAAAAACAATCCCCCATTACAAAAGAAGTTGTGATTCCTTCTAAAATCCCTTTAATCTATAGATCTAGCAGATATTTCACAATGGTTATGTTGTCAGGGCAAAATGTTTTGGATCCATAAGGGTTGATCACCTCGTTGGAGTCACCATGAATTCAGGGTTAGGCATCTTAGTCCTGTTTACCTACAAACTTAAGGACTGGTTCATTCAATCTCTAGTCAACCTGGCTCACATAATAAAATATTAGGACTAAAAGATACCTTAGAGGTCAAGTAGTCCAACGTCATCATTTTGTAAATGAAAAACTAGAGGTTCAAAGGAATTAAATTATTTGCCCAAGATCACATGACCCACGGAAGTACCAGGAGTAGAGCCCAAAGTATCCTGACTCTCAATCAAGGTCATTGATCATCTCTTTATTGCTGAAGTCTGAGGGCCTTTTCTCAGATATTGTTGTTCTTGACCTTTTAGGCAAAATTTGACACTACTGACCACTCCTTTCTCCTGAAAGTCCCCCTGAGTTATTGTAATACATCTGCCTCCTGGTTCTCTATTTGTTTGCCCATTCCTTCTCATTCTCCTTTGCATGACTTGACTCCAAACCTTGGACATACTCCAGGGCTCTATCCTGGGCCCTATTCTCCTCTCTCAGTGATCTCATCAGCTCCCAGGGACTTAACTGACATCTTATGTAGGTGACACCCAAAGGGAACCTTTATCTCTCTTCTGAACTCCAATTCTTAATCAACAAATGCCTCATAGGCAGTTTCCACTAGATGACCTATAGGCCTCTAAAATTCAACTTGTCCAAAACAGAACTTGCTGTCTTTACTCTTAACCCACCTTCCTCCTCACTTCTCTATTTCTTTTGAAGGCACCACTATTCTTTCAGAAACTCAAGATTGCAACATTGGAGATGTCTTCTATGCTTCTTTCTCTCTCAACTTCTGTGAAGATACACCCTGGCACATGTTCTTGCAGGTGCTCAAGCCTCAACTACTGAAGATTCAGAAAAGAAAGTTCTTGTCACTGTCACTTGTTACTGTCAAATGATTCAACATGGGAAACTGACCTTTTTGTTCAGTGGAAATGATACTAGAAATAAGGCATTAACATCTGTTTTGCCACTGCACCTACAGACTTCTCCATCTGACTTGTTCCTAAAACCTTCTATATTTGTTTCCTTCCCCCTTAGAATGAAGGTTTTTTCTCTTTTTCAAATTTTTATTTATTTATTTTTAGATTGTGACATTTATTTCCACAAAATTTTGAGTTCCAGTTTTTCTCCCCATCCGTCCTCTCCCCCACCCCACAATACCTTGCATTCTGATTACCCCTTCCCTCAATGTACCCTCCCTTCTATCACACCCTACCCTTCTCTTATCCCCATCTTCTCTCTTTTCTTGTAGGGCAAGATAAATTTCTGTACTCCATTACCTGTATTTCTTATTTCCCAGTTATATGCAATAATAATTCTCAACATTCATTTCTAATACTTTGAATTCCAACTTCTCTCCCTCTCTCCCTCCCTACCCATCCCCACTGAGAAAGCAAGCAATACAAGCTATATATGTTTTGTTTTGCAAAAGACTTCCATAATAGTCATGTTGTGTAAGACTAACCATATTGCCCTCCATCCTACCCTTTCTCTCTCTTTTTTTTTCTATTCTCTCATTTGATCTTGTCCCTTCCCAAAAGTGTTTACTTCTAGTTACTCCCTTCTCCCATTTGCCCTCCCTTCTATCATACCCCTCACACCACTTGTCCCCTTATCCCCTACTTTTCTGTAGTGTAAGATAGATTTTCATTCCAAATTTAGTGAGCATGTTATTCTCTCCTTAAGCCATATGTGAAGAGAGTAAGCTTCATTTCCCCCCTCTCACCTCCTCCCTTTTCTCCTCCATTGAACAAGATTTTTCTTATCTCTTTTATGAGTGATAGCCTGCCCCATTCCATTTATCCCTTTCTCCTTCCAGTATTTTCCTCTCTCACCCCTTAATTTTATTTTATTTTTTTATGGATATCATCTCTTCTGATTCAACTCAATCTGTACACTCTGTGTGTGTGTGTGTGTGTGTGTGTGTGTGTGTGTGTAATCCCTCCATCTACTCAAATGCTGAGAAAAGTCTCAAGAATTACAAATATTATCTTTCCATGTAGGAATGTAAACAGTTCAGCTTTAGAAAGTCCTTTATGATTTCTCTTTCCTGTTTACCTTTTCATGAGAATAAAGGCTTTTTGAAAGCAGGGATTATTTTACTTTTTTGTTTGTATTTCCAGTGCTTTGTATATATTAAGTATTTAATATGCCTCATTCATTCATTCTTTCCCTCATCTTCCCTCCCCAAATCCAATCAGTTGCTCAGTGTACAGATTCTACCTTCATAAGATCTCCCACATCTTTCCTGTTCTTGCCATTTGTAAGACCACTAGCTTAATTCAGTCTCTTGCCACTTCTAGCTTGGACTATCACAATAGCCTCCTAACTGATCTTCCTCACCCAGTCTCTTCCCTCTATAATCCTCCTCCATACAGCTGCCAAATATGTTTCTAAAGTGTAAACCTGACTTTATTAACCACCACTATCACCACCACCACTGCTTCATATTGACTCTAACCCTATATACCAACTGCTATATTTGTCCTTTAAAGTCCTTCATAATCTGCCTTCAACTTGTCCTTCTGGGATCACTCATTACTTCTCCCGTACTCTGTGTTCCAGCAAAACCGGATCACTTGATGTA
This sequence comes from Notamacropus eugenii, assembly GCF_028372415.1. Classification (NCBI taxonomy): domain Eukaryota; kingdom Metazoa; phylum Chordata; class Mammalia; order Diprotodontia; family Macropodidae; genus Notamacropus; species Notamacropus eugenii. The sequence continues at coordinate 402,595,970 of NC_092873.1, forward strand.
CCCTGTACATGATTTTCCACCTCTGGTCTCTTTCCTATTACACAGACTGCCCTCCATTCCTGAAATGCTCTCCTCTTCATTTCTCTCCCTTGGAATCATTAGCCTCTTTTTAATACCCAACCCAAGGTCTACCTCCTACAAGAAATATTTTCTGTATTCTGTAGTTGTTATTCCTGCTCCTCGCCACCAAATGCATGTATTTGTTGGATGTGTTTTGTATTGCTGCTTATTGTATTTCCTCTCAGTAAAGTGTCAACTCCTATAAGTCAGGGTATATGTATATATAAATTTTGTTTTTGAATTCCTAGCATCTGCATCTAGCACAGTGTTTAGCATATAGGGACTTTAAAAAATTTAATTGAATTGAATTTCTACTATACCATGTTGGCTTATGTTATATCTCATGTGACACTGAAATGTATCAGAAAGCAATTCACAATTAGATATGATCATCTATATAAGGCTTTCAATTCTTTCTTGGATTAGCAAATCAATTTAGGAAACATAATTATTCATAGCTCAGAAAACTGCTGGGAAAATAGACAATAAAAGCTAAGCAAATTGGGTTTCAACAACTTTCCTTTCCCATCCACCCCCAACCTCCATCAAACCTTGGCAGCTCATGAATTAACCTCTACTTTAGTGATAAATTTGCCTAAAGAAGATTGTCACCTGAAGTCAGAATTGCTCCTTTCTTGGGACATAACACTTTTCTTCCTAACTCTTATTTTTCTAGATTTTATGCTAGTGTGTGTCCAATGTAGTAGAAAGAAGGTAGGCCTGGGACTCTGGACAGCCATGTTCTAGTTCTTGGTCTACTATGTTCTCGCTGTGTGACAATGAGCAAGTCATTTGACCTGTCTAGTATTCCTACCTATAAAATGAAAGTGTTGAACTAAATGATCTGAAAGGTTCATTCCTTCAAGGTCTAAGATTCTTTATTCATTTCTAGTGCTATTATAGGATGCTTTATGGTAATTGTATGTGTGTCTAGTTCAACTCTTCCAATTTACCTAAGCCTGATTTATCTTTTCCCTGTTGTTTACCTTAGTTTAGGTTCATAGTGACTAAACAATGTCCCACTTCCTACCCAAATCAGTAGCTAATTTATGAATGACAGAATCACAGCATATTATCTATGCACATTGCTTACCCAGTCCATGACCACTAGACTAATAACTAGAACTGTACATCATCTTTAATATTTTTCTTTTTCATGGAAACAATCTTGATGAAGGAGTATCAGGTGTGTATAATAGCCAGCAAGTATGAAATGCTTTCAATATAATCAAATGTTTTCATATGGACTAAAGGACAAATTGATCATTTGACTTCTCTCTGTTAGGTATGGGAACTAGAAACTGGACACCAAATATATCAGATTTTTGATCCCCATGGGAGCAGCATTGAAGTAACAGCTGCTGCTGTTGATAAAAGTGGATTTGTTCTTGCTACAGGGGCATACAATGGTAAGATTTATGCCTTGAGAAGTATTCCTGCCTGTGTTAGCCCCCTAGAGATCTGCATCCAGTAGGGCTAAAGGATTCATTAGTTTTTGGTGAGCTGGTATGTTGGGGGAAGAGCAAGTTGAGTAGGAAATAGTGATGCTAACATCAGATTCATTTTGATGACTTTGACATCACTAAGGCCACATCTTCAGGCTTTGATATTACTATATTTATAGGCCTTGATATGGATTTATAGAAATGCCTCTTACCTTGGTTTGCTCTATCCCTGTTGTTTTTTGTTGTTGTTCAGTCATTTTCAGCTGTGTGTGACTCTTTGTGACCTCATTTTGGGGTGGTCTTGGCAAAGATACTAGACTGGTTAGCCATTTCCTTCTCCAGTTCATTTTACAAATGAGGAAATTTAGGCAACTAGGGTTAAGTGACTTGCCCAGGGTCATATAGCTAGTAAGTGTCTGAGGCCAGATTTGAACTCAGGAAGATGAGTCTTCCTGACTCCAGACCTAGCACTCTATCTGCTGCACCACCTAGCTGCCCAATATCCCTATGCCACATGGTATATAAAGTGTATAGGACTCAGTTAACATCCTAACCTTAGCTAGTCACTCTTTTACTAAAAATGGCTCCTGAAACCTGGCAAAGTGTCCACCTCACTTAGACCTGGTCCATTCATTATCTGACTTCTTTCCTTTGATGTGAAGAAATAGCTACTATAGACTTCAGTAGTAAGAGAAAAGAAAAAGACAGAAAAGAAAGCAACTAATAAAGGACTGAACTTTGAGAAGGTCAAACTAGTACAAGAAAGCACTGGCAAGGTGTCTTACATCAAGGAGCATAGCATTATAACTTTGGAGTCTGGGAAGGATTGTAGAAATAATCTAGTCCATCCCCCTCATTTTCCAGATGAGGAAACTGAGACCAGAGAGTTTGAATGACTTGCTTCAGTTCATATTATTGGTGAGAATCAGAGTCAAATATTAACTGAATGCCTTACATAAGTATAGCATTTTATATACTATAGAGCTTTAAGGCTGCAGAAGAAAAACAGCCAAAAGGTAAAAAGGCCCTGAAAAAATAAGCCTGAGACAAACAGGAGTAGATACTATATCTTACATTGTTTCACCGTCCTTAACCTTTTCCTGCCTAGTATTAGATACAGTGTAGCACTTCACCTCTTCACTCTCTCTGTTCCATTGAACTTGAACCTGATGCCCCAAGTTTCCTGGGTGTCAAAGAACTTCAGAGAATGGAAATCCTTGGTTATGTCACTGTGGTTTGCCTAAGGGTGGGGAACCTGCAGCCTCCATGCCACATGTGCCCTTCTAGGGTATCCCTTTGACTGAATCCAAACTTCACAGAACAAATTCCCTTAATAAAAAGATTTGTTCTGTAAAACTTGGACACAATCAAAAGGTTCTCCCCAAGGACCTAAAAGGCTACACGTGGCCTTGAGGTCACAGGTTCCCCATCCCTGGCTAGACAAACAGTAAGTAACAGTAGGAGTACTGCACCATGGGAGTAGACCAATGGATCAGTGGAGACTCAGGTCAGGAATGGAAGCACAGAGTTAAAAAACAAAAAGAGAGGAAACAGTCAAATATTAGACCAGACTGATGAGAGGAAGGAGTTTTTTGACAAGAGAGGATGGAAAAAGGAAATAGAGAGAGCCATGTTGGTAGTATGAACTGGAAGACAAGCTTAGGGGTCTCCAAGCATCCATTGGCAGAAGTCAATAATATAGGTTAAGTTCCTCTTTAACCGTTAGCTCCCAAGCTTATGGTTTAAGGATGGAGAAGAAAAGGAAGACCAGGACTCACTGACTCTCATCACTTCTGAATAACTTCCTTCCCTCTACACATTCTAAAAGAACTAAATTAGGTTAGCTTTCTGGGCCATACTTACACTAGACTAAATTCCACATTTGGGGGATGCCCCACAATTATTTCTGGAGCCCCATGAAGTCTACATTTAGAACTTTCCCTGCATCCCTCCCCATTTCCCTACCTGATTTCTGATTTGAGGAAGTCCTTTAAAAAGAATCTTTCACTCCAGATTTAGAGAAGAAGATTAAAAAATACAAATAGCCTGGGAGTCATAAAGCATTGTAATTAATGAGTTTTCAGTCAAAGTGTATAAAATATAAGGGAGTCTTTTTCTCTTTTGCATGGCTGAAGTACTCAGGAAACAAGAGAGGGGAATAGTTAAGGCTGAGAGAAGAAACCCTTTCACTTAGAAGAAAGATAATGGGAGGGGGAGGGAGAAAAAGAGTTCAATAGTAGGCACAATTGTGCCATGAGGAGTGATCTGTTCCCCTGAAAGGTCATGCCTGCATCCACTTCGGGATTGGATATAAAGTAGAGTCCAGGAAAAGGATCACATTTGAATGGGAGGTCAGTTGCTGAAGCTGAGCAAGTGAGTTAGTTGCACCATGTGGTACAATATGGCAGAGAATTGTGAGGCAAGATTCAGGGATGACAATTTCCTGACTACCTAGGGAGGACCTATACTCTCTCTGCCTGAGAGGGGGTAAGGCCCTTACACTCCAGGGCACTAGAGCCAAGCTCTAATTGGTCTGGGATAATGGAAGCCACTGATAAGGAGAGAGAAAAGGTTACAGAAAGAGGAAACTAGAGATTCCTAAGACAAAGTGTGTGTGTGTGTGTGTGTGTGTGTGTGTGTGTGTGTGTGTGTGTGTGTGTGTATGTAACTTTGTCTAGGGCTAATCTCATTTATTGTTATAAGGGGTGAATCCAAGGTTTGAACCTCTGTCTTAATGTAAAGACAAACTCACATAGTCCACAACTTAGCAGAAAAATGCCTTGTTCTATTGCTGGCTAGAAGCTCTCAAACTGTTCTTTTCTGAGAAAATATCTATTAATCATTTTTTTCTCCTCTTATTCAGGCACACTTAAACTCTGGGATTTTGGAAGTGGGCAGGAAATGAAAGTGTTGGTTGAAGGGAAAGACTGGAAAGAGGATGATCGCTGTTTGCACCAGCTAACCTTTCTAACAACTAGTGAAAAAAATCACTTCCTGATCCTAGCCCTGGAGTACAACGGGAGGATCAAACTTGTCCAGGTTTTCCATTTCATCTTTCAATTTACTCTCTGGCTTCTCTACTCTGTGACGCTCACGTAAGGCTTTATTTGTATTTTAAGGAGTTCACCTGAATATTTAACCATAGTTGGGCTATTTTTTTTCTCTCTCTAAGTTTGCCAGGATGCTACTCACTACCTTTCCCTCTGATTTCCTTTGTATATTTATTGTCTCCTGGAGAGAATGGCTGCCCAGACACCAGAAGCCTGCCCTTAGCTGCCAGCAAAGAAGATTTATTAAACTACATCAGTCAGATGACTCAAGCCTTGCTGAAGAGCTGAGCTGGATTCTTTGACCAACAGTAGACAGAATCTATCTCTATCTGGGATGCTACCCAAGACCTTTTTAGGATTAGTAACTAGAGGAGCAGATCATAAAAAGTCTCTGACTGTGTATAAGAACTAGAGAGTGAGCCTATGCCTGTTGAGTAAGAATAAAGTCACCCTGTCATCAAAATAACATTGCTTTGAAGTTCAAGACCCAATGGATTCAGTTTTAAGCTTGTTGTAGTGGACAGAACACTGGACCTTGGACCTCATCTGAGGACTCTGGCTGTGTATTCCTGGACTGAAATCCTCTTAATTTAAGAGCCTCAGTTCTCTCATTTAAAAAATGGAGGTTATAACATCACTTACCTAATAAGGTTGTTGTAAGGATTAAATGTGATAATGTATGTAAAGTGTTTTGCAAACCACCAAGCATTATATGTAAGCTGTTATTGGAAGGCTTAAGCAAGCCTCTTTGTTCTTCCTGTGAATCCATTACCACCTAGGAATGCTAATACCTTCCTTCATATATATAATTAAAGCTACATCGTTTATCCTGACTATGGGATGAATCTGTTCTCCTTGTCTGGAACTAAAGAATTTATTGCTCTTCTTCTAGAAGGGCTAAAATCAGAAATAATTTCTGACTTGAATAAGAAAGGAATTATGAAGCTGTAGCAAAGATTAAGAAAGCAGATGGGCCTGCTCCTTGAGAGGTGAAGTCAAAAGTTTCTTCCATTCCCATCTGCTCTCCCTCCCTGGTCCTGAAGAGATCACAGAAGGGCACTTCTAAGGGCACAAAGAATTGCTAATTACTTTAGCAAGTTAACAGTATAAAACTTTCATAATTTACATTTCTTATTTAAAATATCCTTTTTTAAGTTCTAAGAAGAATTGAGACATAGTCCCATATATAAACTTCTTGGGGTTACTTTTGGGACAGGAAACAGTTTTTTTTTAATGTATTTTTTAATGCAAACGTATCTAAAATCTTTTCTTCTTTTCTGAAACAAGCTGAAATACAATTATGTTCTCACTTTAATAAAATATATGAGAGTCAAATCTTAGAAAACATAAGGTCAACATACTTAAAGTTAGGAAACTCATCCAACTCTCAGCCTCATTTTAAAGATTAAAAAAATGCAACTTCAGAAGGTTAAGAATTGCAGGTTCTATAGGTGGAACGAAGCAGAGCTAGGATTTGAGCCAATTGTTTGGATCCAAATCCAGTACACTTTCCATTTCACAACAGTTTAATTAGGATGTGTCCGTTCACTTTACAGAATGCTATTTTGTCATAGTCAAATTTATTGCAACATTCCTTTATACAGAGTGCTACTGTAGCACATTTAAAATTTTATTTGATTTATACGTTCTTTTCCTATAATAATACTTTTGGGTAAAATGGGGCACATGGATAAAAGTTAACTAGTACAGATATTGGTAGCATAGTATAATGGAAAGAGGATTGGATCTGAAGTCAAGAGGACCTGAGTTCTAATTCACACTCTACTATTTACTTGGTGTATCTTTGGGGAAGACATCAGAGATGCCAAGGTCATCCACTGCATCGAGGGTGTTGACCTGAAAACTTTGTTAAGAAAAGGCAACAGGCTAATTGCATACATTTTATGATTTAATTAATTAATTAATCAATTCCCCATTAAAGAAAACAGTTACATAATGCATTATGGAGCCAGAAATGTGCTGGCTACCCAGTGCAGAAATCTTCTGGCTTATATACATTTTGCCGTGAGAAAGGAACTCTCCTAATTGAGCAAATCATAAATTCAATAAGACAGGACAATTAACAAAGCAATGTCAGTCAAGTCTTGAGATTCCAAGCTGGGTAAACATATGTCCCAGGTGGTAAGGAAATCCCACCACTAGTAAGTGGCAGGCTTCCTGCCCCAAACAGGTAACTGATGCAGGAAAGGGCAAACAATGTTCAATAGAAACCCAGGATGCCTATTTTTTTCTTTACCATTAATATGCCATAACATAGTATGTGTCTATAGATAATAAGATATAAAGGGAAGTCCCATTATTCAAGATATGTCATAGGTTAAAGGTCTCCCAAGGAATGCAGAGTCAGCTTTGGCTGGCTTTTGCTGACATAGGAAGAGGCATTCTCTGAGTTTGCTTCAGAGAGAACAAAGAGATTATTCTAAAATTTTATATTAAACATTATCAAGGGCCATGACCAGTTATCTTGACTTTTGCCTTGCCAGGCATGATTCTATAAGAGAAAGTGAGGCTGATGACTTTGTGCAACTCTGCACATCACTCCACCATACCATTTGTTTGCTTCTAAAATGAGGTACAAACAACAAAAACAACAACAAACTTTGGGAAAGTCACCATGCCTCTGGGCTTTGGTTTTCTCATTTCTAAAATAAGGAATCTGGACCATCTAGATAGCCGCTAAGGTCCTTGCAGCTCTATAGACTATGATCTAAAGATGAGGGATATTCTGATCCCTGTTAGTCTATAACCTCTTTATTTTTGCTGCTTGCAGCAAAATTTCAGATAAATCGCAAAATTGCAGATTTTCAGTACAAAGGAGAGGTCCAAACAGAATGCTCTGGGAGATCTAGGAGTAGTTGGAATAGTGATAGACATAGTCAGGGCAAATTCATGGAGGAAGTGTAGAATCTCAGATGGGACCTGAAGAAAGGAAGGAAAGAATTTCAATAGGCAGAGCTGTGGAGGAGGAATGGAAAGCGTCCTGGCAGATGCAGTGATGTAAATAAAGATCCAACAACGAGAATTTAAGAAAGTAAGAAGTTCAACAACCACAGTAATAAAAAATTATTAAATACCTACTGTGAGCACGACACTGGTTCAGTCCCTGGGGGAGAAGCAAAGTTTATATAAAACATTAACTTTGCCCTCATGGAACTTACAGTCAAACTAGTTGGAATGTAGTATATTTAAAGAGGAATGGTATAAGACATAATAGACAGGTTGGAGTCACAGTTTGGAAGCCTTTGAAAGTCAAGATAAAGAGTTTATTCTTTACTTAATGGGCATGAAGAATCAGTAAAGATTTTTAGCAGAGGAAGTGTTCTGGTCAAAATAGTGCATTATGAAAATTCCTTTGGCAATGTTTGTTTGAAGGATTGATTACGGAATAAAGAGAATGAAAGCCAGAAGATCAGTCAAGGGGAAATCATTACAATAGGCCAGAGGGTAGTTGAATTAGGGTAGTTGGATTCATAGTGTACGGGAAAGAATGAACGGAAGAGGTATTTTGGAAATAGAATAAATAGGACTTAGAAACTGAATATTCGGAGTGAAGCAGAGGTAAGAGTCAAAAATAACTCAAATGTTTTAAACTTGGATAACTTAAAGGATGAAAGTACTATAAACAAAAATAAAGGTGTTAGGAGGAAAAATAAGTTTTATAGGAAAAATAGTAAATTCTGTTTTCCACATATCGAGTCTGAGGTATCAGTTGGATATACTAAATAGCAGTGATTTTTAATGTGGGGTTTGTGAACTTTAAAGTTTTTTTTAATTTTTAAAAATATAATTGGTTTCTTTTGTAATCCTATGTATTTTATTTGTTGCACTTTAAAGTATCATTTTAGGGGGGTTCACAGATTTTACCAAACTGCTAAAGTAGAATTTGGCACAATAAAAAGGTTAAGAACTTCTGTCCTAATTGCAATATCTAACAGGCAAGCAGAATTATGGTACAGAATCTGGGGAAGAGCTGCATAGCTAGAAATATGTATCTGGGATTCATCTATATGCTGGTAATAACTGAAGTCATAAGAATTAATATCATCAAGGGAAAATGTGTACCAAAGAAAAAGAGACGAGGATAAAAGCTTTTGAAAGCAGAGTTAGGATCTAAGGAAGGAGACAGTGAAAAGAATAGTGTCTAAAGTGGGAGAACCAAGAAGGTGATAAAAGTGTTGTGGAAGCCAATAATTGGGCATCAAAAAAGAGAGAGTGGCCAACAGTATCAGATGGGTAATGAAAACACCACTGGGTTGGGGTGATCATTACTGACTTGGAGAGAGCAAATTGAGTGGAAATGGATAAGGAAGACCGATTTCAAAGTATTTTAGACAGTAGATGGGAAGGCAGGGAAGTGAGAAGACATGTATTTATATAGTGCTTTCACATTTATAAAACACTTTTCCACAACAACTTTGTGAGGTGGTAACCACTATATTATTATCCCCTTTTCACTGGTGAGAAAATGGTCTTAGAGAGTTGTGATTTCCCCAAAGTCACACCACTATGTGGGAGTCAGGACTTCATTTCAATGTATTAGTCAATTGTGATATTTCCCCCTCTTTTTCTTTTTGTCTTTTAAAAAATATTATTTGTTATAGGGTATGGCTCTCTGGGAAAAAGAGGGAGAAGCGATATTGGGGGAAAATATGATAATGTAATAAAAACATCAATAAAAACTTATTTTTGAAAAAGAGTCAGAACCTGAGCTTCTCTCCTGACTAAATACAAGCTATTTATAAGTAAGTTTATCAATGACTTGAATAAAGGCAAAGGTCACATGCCCATCAGATTTATAAATGACACAAAACTAAGGGAGAAAGCTAACAAATTGGATTGCACAGGGCCCAAAAAGTACTGAAGATCAAAATTTGGGGTCAAATCAACTTTCTTCAGTATTTTGATGGATCCATGATCTCATTCAATATGGAAACTCTTCCAGATGATGCAGAACTAAACATCTCACAGCTAATTAGTAGCAGAACTAAAACCCAGGTCTCTTGGTTGCGTATTCCACATTCTTTTGAAGTTTCTCCATAGCTAGCTCTCAACTCTATCTTTTCTCTACTTATCAAAAAGATTAATTTTTGGCCTTTGAGATGTAACACTGCTATTCCTATATGAATTACTTTTATACATTGACAAGTCTTTCATTTGCTCAATGGATTTTTATTGAAGGAGTATTAAATAAACCAGCAAAGAAAGAAAAAGAGAAGGAAAGAAAAGAAAGATAGAGCATTTCTGAAAAGAAAGAATATTAATTAAAGGGCATTTTTGTTAAAGGGTAAAGAAGACGACCCTCTTCTTGCTGTGATATGGGAACTACCTGAAGTTATGCCAACATTCATAAGAGGGGAGAAAGTCATCTCTCTGACAGTGTCTTGTAAACCCAGGACTTTGAGTATACCTATCCCAGAGGTTGAGCTGGTGCCTAATGAAGATGAGCCTGTTGTTCTCAATATTGTAAGTTTCTATTCTAAACTCCCTTTCTACTAGAATTATTTTGATCCATTTTCTTATCATGTTAGTCCTCTTCCTTTACTCTCCAGTCTTTCAATATCTAATCAATTAGCCAATATACATTTTATAAGTACCTACCAAGTACTGTGCTGGGGCCAGAAATACAGAAACAAAGAATAAAATAATCCTTATTCTCATGGAACTTACATGCTAGTGGAGGGACAAATACATATGTAAGTATGCATAGAATAAACACAGAAAAATGCAAGGTTCTATAGAAGGTAGTAAGGGAAGACACTAACAGTTGAGATATAAGGACAGACTGTATGTAGAAGTTGATGTTTGAGCATTGCGTTGAAGAAAGGGATTCCATGAGGATGATGGAAGGAGGGAATCACATTCTGGGAACGAGGAGTGACCAGGACAAAGGCATGGAGGCAAGAGATATGGCATGTCATGTGTGAGTAACAGAAACATAAAGTGAGTTTGCAGATGGTAGAAAAGAGTAATGTGTATCAATGATAGAAAGATAGATTGGGGCAAAGTTATAACGAACTTTTAAGAGGCAAGTGAAAAACATAAGAAGATAATGGCATTTTTTCCCCATCTTCTATGGAACTTTCTTTGGGAAAGTCACCATGCCTCTGGGCTTTGGTTTTCTCATTTCTAAAATAAGGAATCTGGACCATCTAGATAGCCGCTAAGGTCCTTGCAGCTCTATAGACTATGATCTAAAGATGAGGGATATTCTGATCCCTGTTAGTCTATAACCTCTTTATTTTTGCTGCTTCCTGTGTTGTTGTTCAGTTGTGTCTGATTCTTCATGAACCTATTTAGGGTTTTCTTGGCAAATGTCTATTAAAAACTATGTCTTCTCCCAGAACCTGGGTACTTTCATGTTAGGTCATCTGAGCATGTGCTGGAAAGCCTCCAATATACTTTACTGAAAATTCCTAATTCCAGTAAAATCTCAGGCATGGTCCAAAAACATGGTTAGGACAGATTTCCTAGAAGCATATAAATCATTTTCTTATCTTCATCTTTTCTTCTAATTTGGTGTTTACTTTAACTTTTGCTTTAATCAGCCAATGACCTTACTACACAGAATTATGTGATTCCAAAATAACTGTTGTACCTATATAGCTGTTTCTTTGTTTTGTTACTTATGGTCAGTGTTTAAATATGATGTCATCCAGAGCTGGTCATGTCTAGTACTGTCAAGCTCTCTTCTTAAATAGAGTATTCATTATGTATAGAACAGAGAAGTTACATACTTTTGGCTTCTTTAATTTTTTTAATCCTCAAATATATTTTCTATTATAATTTTGCTTCCCTTTTAACCTACTTTTCCTTAGAAATCACTTTGTACAAAGGGATATTGACTTAGTTTGGAGGAACTTGCCAAATTCTTCATAGAATTTCTGCTTAATCTTCTGCAAGGGAGATTGACACTGAAGTTTAATGATTTTAATCATCTTCATGGTGGCTTGTTTGCTTACACTCATCAAGAGGATGAAATGTAAGGCAAGATGATCATCTTTCTCATTAAATTATTTTTTCTGTTGTCTTTGGGTATATGATAAAATGAACTATGACAATTCTTTTATTCACCTCTCCAAAGGGAAGCCACGTACCATTGTTCCACTTACTGGCAATTTCTTTGTGTCTTCTGATCAAGAAGACATTAAGGGACAGAATATCAATATAGATTAAGTTTAGTTACTACCATAATGTACCAATTTTCTGGTCTCTGGCCAAAGACAATAAATTAAAGGTACCAACAATAAATTAGTATTCTGTATAGTCTAAGAATTAAGTGACACTAAGCAACCTCTGCTCCCTTTTTCTCCATTCCATCACCAAGATGACAGAAGCAGAAGACTGAGGGCCATTTTATATTCTTGTCAGTTGAATGAGTAGCTGTGGTCAAAATGTTCATCATCCAGTAGTCAGACTTTTGGTGGTGAACATTATCATCCTTAGCTGAGCTGCTTAGATGGTAGGTACAGAGCCTATGTACTCTTTCAAGTTTGGAAGTACATGGCTGGTACTCAGCTTGTATAATCTCTGAGAACTCAGGGTCATTTCCACACAAGACCTTGAGACCTTGGAGTAGACTGCTCTGAAAAATACTTGGGAGAAATAGAAACTTGTGCCACAAATACTTTATAATTGACCCTCAAATGACAATGGGGTTTAAATGTACTTCTAAGACTTTTCAAAGTTTTAAATACAGAAATGGATTTGAATATACTCAAGAAAGTTGTTCTTATAGAAATATCCAACTAAAAACACTACTGATGAAATGCACAAAAGCCAGAGGGTGAGGCTAAGTACCTCAGGAGCAGGAGTCCCTGGTTTAGTCAATTCATTCTAAAGAATGAGACTATGCATTGACTTCATTAAATTCTTCCAACCCTTGATTCTATTACACTCAAATAGTTTAAGGTGCCTATGATGAGATTCTGCTGAGTATGCAGGGAGACATGTTCAAAGGACCAAAACACAGACAAGAAAGTCATGATAAAGAGAGCAATGAGAAAATCTTTCCAGCATTTCAGCCACTTTTGTAACAAGCTAAAATTTTAGTGTCAGCTAGAAAACAATTCATAACATAGAGCACTCATTTTTACAAAATATCTGCACTGCTAACATTTTATATATGTGTGTGTGTATACGTGTGTGTACATATATGTATATACATATACATATATATGGAGAGAGAGGGACAGAGAGGGAGAGAGAGGGAGAGAGAGAGTTAGCTAGTTTTCCTTTGGGTCAAAACACAATATGCACTTTAGTCCTACCTTTCAAATTTCATTCTTTACAAATGTGTTTTGCTTGTCATTTGAGATTTCTTTGAAATTAATAGTTTCTATGAATATTTGTCACAAGAATACTGTCAAATAAATTGTATGAAATGACAGAAAAGATTTCTTCATGTAATAATTCTATTTTATTTAACTCCTCTAATGAATCATGTCCTTAAAAATGCTAAGTTCCATGGATTTGATTCATGAGAATTTTAGTTTCCAATAAAAGGCAGAGGCAGAAGAAAAATGAGCCAGAATACGAGAGCAGTTGGTATGTAGTTTCCTACATAATGAAAAAGGACTACTTTAACACACACACACACACACACACACACACACATTCTGGCAAATTACTAAAATACGAAGAGGCTGTCTTTCAGAATTTCCACAGAAGCTGAAATCTCTTATTGAGGCAAAAATTTTAAGCCTTAGTAATTTTTTTTTGTGATTTTTGGAATTTAGATACCACACATTATTTACACAGTATAATTATAATGATTATTTAATGATAAAATGCTTACAAAAATCACTTAGAAAAAAAAGTCCAGGTCACTTTGTGTTAATTCTTTATTTTTCCAAATAACTTGATAAATTTTCCTACACATAAAAAAAGTGCCACTGTTTTCCTAAATAACAATATATTTACGTAGGACTTAGCCATTATAAAGCTCTTTACATACATAATTCATTGGAGCCTCACAATAAATCTGTAAGGGAGGAAGTACAATGATTCTGATCCCCATTTTACAGATAAAGGAACTCTGAGGATCACTGAGATTAAGTGACATATCAAAGCTCCTACAGCTAACGCAGAGTTGGGAGTCAGACATTGCAAGTCCTGTGTTATTTTTGCTACCACATTCTACTCTTTCTTCTGACTGATAACATAAAAAGTAGTCCTGTCAGTAAGCTATAAATTTCTTAGACAAAACATCTAGGAAGAAAAGAGTTTGTTTGTTTTATTTTTTCATGAATGAAATTCTGGGTTGGAAACATTTCTTTAACTAATTCTATATCCCTGTGAATGAAAGAACCACCCTATATATATGCATACACTTTCCTCTTCAAGTGTTCTTGCTGTGACTGTCAGTAAAGCCTTTCCATTCATCCTGTAGAACCCTGGAATTAGTATGGAAGTGACATGTTTTGATGTGCTGATAATGGAAGGCTACAACCTGATCGCCACTGCCACTGTCAACGGCATCATCATCTTATGGAACTTTGTGCTGTGCACTGTCACAGAACTGTAAGTAATACTTACCTGAAGGGTTTTTGGTTTTTTATTTGTTTGTGTGTGTTTGCTTTTTGCCTGTTGGATATACTTCCAAGGAAAACAAAGAACCCACTGTATTCCAAACAGTGGGAAGAGATGAGGGAGGCTTCTCAGCAGAAGTCATGCTCAAAAGTGGAATGTGACCGAAGTTGGTTTTGTTTTTAAATCCCAAATGGTATGGATAAAGTGAACCACATAATTTGTTCAACAGACTCCATGGAATTTGACTTGAAACAGAGAAGATGACAGCGCTAGAAGGGATCTCAGAGGTCATCTTTTCCAACCCCTTCTGGGGTCTAGTACAGGTCAAATAACTTGCTCCAAGTTATAGAGGAAAATAAGGGACAGAACAGGGATTCAAACTAAGGTCCTGGTACTCCAAATCCATCAAACTACTTAGTATAAATGTATACATTGTTGTTGGTTTCATCCTTCATTTCTGAAGAAGACCAAGCCATCAGAGAAATAATAACATGACTTTGTTTTGAGTGAGAGAGGGATGTGCAAGGTTACCAGCCTCACTTTCTCCTCCTGAGCCATCTGGATCCAGTGATCAGATATTTATCAGGATGACTCGAAATGGCCTAGGATGCAATAAGACCTTGGGTCCTTTAGGCACATATGGTCTTTGTGATTACAGATAACAGTTCGGACTTCTGCTGGAGGGGGGAAGCAAAAAATGAGAATATGATCACATCAAGGGCAAAGGACACTTTTTTTATTTGTGTTGGCCTAGATCAGTTGGTTAAAACAGACATTTCCAAATTTTTTCATTATGCTCCCCTAATATCTGTGTTACCTGTGGATCATCAGGAATTCTCACAAAAAAGGAGCTCTTGCTCTAGGCCAAAGTGGAACCAGGTTCAGTCCTGAGGGTAGCACTCAGCCCCAAAAAGAAAAGTCAGACTTTTCTAAGATTCCCTCACCCTGGAGTTGGGGGAAAGGTATGGGCACTATCTAGTTTTGTTTCTTTCCTCAAGGGATTAATAGATCCCTTGTAAAACTGTATTTCCTGAAAATTGGTGAGAGGAGCCAACTCAATCAATCAGTCAGAAAGTGTTAATTAAGAGCCAACCCTGGGGAATAAAGAAAATTTAAAAAATCCTTGTTCTTAAGGAGCTCAGAGTCTAACAGAGGAGCTCCTAATCTAATCTCTTCTCTCTAAAGCTCATGGAAATCATCTCACTGAGACTGTGCTAAATTTGTAGTTACTGAACTTCCTTGGTCCAGTGTACTAGACCTTCTTGGAATAAAACCAGCACCATTACTCCCTCCATAGTATTACCTCCAGACAGTAGGACTCTATTTCAGGGTGTTACTATCTCTAGCATCTTCCTCCTTGCTGTGGAACTTGTCCTGTTGGGGTGTAAGCTACTGGAGACATGCTGTACAGGGCACCCAACAGGCCCCGCAGTGAAGGTCAGGTGCATCCTGGGCTCCGCTGTCCCCTAAACTGAAGCTCTCTCCTAAGGAGTGGCTCAACTGAGCACTACATATCCCAGCTTACAAACTCCAATTCTGGCATAGAGATCTGCCTGGCATTATGCAGCACCCACCAACTTTGACAACTTCATCCAGTAAGCATCTGAACTAACACTGAGGGTCTTAGACAGTAGATGCTTGTGAAGAATGGTCAGAAGCAGGCAGCTTTAGGATGAAGCTGCCCTCAGGACCGAACCTGGGTTTTCTTTAGCCCAGATCAGGAGCTTTTTTTCTGGGAAGGGTCTCCGTGGTGCACAGGCAACACATTTCCTGAGGGAACATAATTTAATTGAAGAAAAAAAGTTGTTAACCATAATCACTTTGACTGTACCACCAAGCCTGCTATGAACTTTTGACTTTCGTCTGTCAACTTTGGCCTCGGACTGACGAGTGCTATTTCTTTTGTCAAGACTCATACTACTGCCACTTGACCCTTTCACCCTGTCCTGCTGCTTCTGCCCTTCAACCCTGTTTTCTTTGACTTTTAGTAGTTCCATGTAATTGAGGCAGCCCCAGAATCAAAGACCTTAAAGACCTGGGTGTCCTACTGAGGTTAGCTAGATGCAAAGGCCTTCAATTTCTCTGGCTATTCTTTTAACATTCCTCCTACCCTTCTTGAGTTCACCTTTTCTCCTGGTAAATGAAAATAGGTATTTGAGCTCCTAAAGGGAAGGGACTAAGAAAGAAAAAAGATAGTGGTTATATCAAGTTGCAGATATTAGGTATAGGTCAGCTATTTATTTCTTTGTTTTTTAGTTGTTTTTCAGTCACGTCCAGCTCTTCATGACCTCTTTTTGAGGTTTTCTTAATGAAGATACTGGAGTTTGTCATGTTCTTCTCCAGATCATTTTACTGATAAGGAACTGAGGCAAATAGGGTTAAATGCTTTGGCCAGGGTCACACAACTAGTAAGTGTCAGAGGTCAGACTTTAACTCAGGAAGATGAATCTTCCTGATTACAGACCTGGCACTCATCCACCGAACCACAACCTCGTTGCCTGGATAAATCTATCACTGAAATGACTGAAAGACAACATTAATAACCTTATGAGAGAATGTTCCAAATCACTAATAATAAGATAAATGCAATCCAAAACAACCCCAAGATTTCATCTCATACACAGTAAATTGGCAAAGATAACAAAAGATAGGAATAGTTAATCTATTGTGGATTGTAGGAAGATAGGCATACTGGTGCATTGTTGGTAGATTTGTAAATCAGGAAAACTAGTTTGGAAAACAATTTGGAATTGAAATTGGAAAGAAGGTGACTAAAATGTCAGTACTTTGGACCTAGAGATTCTACTTACTAAGCATAAACCCCAAAGAAGACATGCTAAGAAGTGTCCATATAGACCAAAATATTTATATAATCAATTTTTGTGACAGCAAGAAATTGAAAACGAAATAGATACTCATTGACTAGGAAATGGCTAAACAAACTGCTGTAAATTAATCTAATGGAATATTACTTCTCTATAAGAAATAATATAATGAATACAGAGAATCATTGAAGATTTATATGAGGTGATGCAGAGCTGGGCAAGCAGAGGCAAGAAACAACATATATAGTAATTACAACGATGTAGATGAAAAATGATTACAAAGTCATTATAAAGTAAATGCTACAAAAATTATAAAGAATAAGCAATGCCTGAAATGAAGAGGTACATGAGAGCATGCTCCTACCTCATTCCTTTGCAGAAGCGAGAGGAATATAGATGTGGAATACTGCATGTATTTTCAGGGTTGTTTTTTTTTTTTTAATATTGATTAGCTTTGCAGATTTTTTTCTCCCTCTTAAATTTACAATATTATTTGGCTTTCATTGGGGGAAAGGAGAGATTGGGAGAAATTTTGGTACTATAAAAATAGAACTTTCAAAAAACAGACTCACTTATTTTGAAGGCAGGTGAGATGTTTGGTTTTAAAGAAACTGCTATGTTTTCAAAGTATTAGTGTCCCCATAACACATGTTATGACCAAATGTTACTTCTTTTGGAGGCTAAAATTGCTTGGGATTCCTATAGGCATAGGAATTTGCAAAGCGTGATTTTTACTCATGTTCAAACATGTATTTTTTCTAGGCACAGACCAGAGGATGCCCTTGTTCTGGACCCTGACCTGAATCCTGAACGCTTAAAAATTAATGCCATGTTATTCCTTTTCCGTAACAGTGATTGCAAAAGGTAAGATGGTACTTATTCTTTGAGTAAACCTACTGAAGGTCTAGGTGTTTGTTCTTCTAGTTCAATAGGTAGGACGATTTTATAAATATATTTCCAACTCACTGCAGCTAGGGAAGCTAGCTGCTGCAGTAAATAGAGCACTGAGCTTGGAGTCAGGAAGACCTGGGCTCAAATGTGGCCTTAGACACTTACTAGCAATGTGACCCTGGGCAAGCCACTTGTTTGCCTCAGTTTCCTCATTGTAAAATGAACTGAAGAAGGAAATGGCAAACCACTTCAGAATCTTTGCCAAAAACAACAACAAACAAACCCAAATGAGGTCATGAAGTCATGGTTACAAGACTAAACAGCAACAACCTCACTGCACAAGCAAGGACACAGAATAGGGATGGTATTTATTAGAAAGAAGTCTAGATCTAATCTAATGTTTGCTTTTAATTTTTAGACTCCATTATTTTTGGGAAAAGTATTATGGTTTTTAGGAGCTGCATTTCACTCATGTCCATGTCAACTTCAGGATTTTCTTCTCAATAACAGCAGTGAAGTAACAGGTCCATCTATCTAGTCATAATCAAACATAATGGCCTTCAATGCTGAGCAGAAGAGTGGAAATTCTGGAGAACTGTAAGGAAGCTCTAATAGTCAGAAGGGATACATGCCATCTATTGTGTTCAGAAGAATACAGATCTATTTTTCTTCATTGAAAGCTAGGGAATTTTTGTGTGTGTGTCTAAATTTTGTGGTAGCACTTCTTGGAATTCCCTGATTTTATGAAATTGGGATCTTTACTGAATTTTCAGATGATCATTATAGTGACGGCAAAAGTCAGATAAGGATAGTTCCCAACTACTTGTTTGGTTGATGTACCTTCTGCATGCAGAAAATTCTAGAGAGCTTGTTCCCAATGGAGTTATGTTGATGTGTAAAAGAAATGCTTTGGAGATGTTGTAGAGCATGAAAAGACATTCCATAACTTGTTTGGGTCAGCTAACCACAAGGTGAAAGGAAATCTTGATGATTGATTTCAGAAGTATTCAGAAAGGTCTATCAGCATGAGTTGAGCAAACCAATGGGATCACTGAGGCTTAGCAAGTTCTGTGGGAACTACCCACAGAGAAAAGTAAAATATTGATGCATAATGAATTATGAAAATTTCACACACACACACACACACACACATACACACACAAAAGCTTTTCATTATTCTGTCTAGAAGTAGGAAGGTTTCCTTTAGTTTCTTCAAGTTAACAGTACCTAGTTTAACCTTAGGCATTTGTAGGAATAGCAAGCTCTCTAGATGCACTACAAAATAAGACAGGCCTAGGGCCCTGATTTAACAAAAATATCATCTAGTAAAAATAAAATAAAATAGAAAAAGAAATAGGCTAACATCATCTAGTTAAAATAAAATAAAATAGAAAAAGAAATCAGCTAACCATGCAGCAAGAATGAAGGCAAATGAAGTCCTGTATTGGTACCCATGAAATACAAAATGACCTACTGAATGACCTCCACCGATGTCAGCTGGATTCTCTGTAGAGTATCTAGGGAAGCACACAGAAAAGAATGGTACAAAATGAGAATACATGTAAGTCTGTATCATCGGAAGGGATCCCTTTGTCAATAAAATTATAGATCCATGGAAGTCTTATCCCTCAGGAGGTTTAATATCATATATGACTCTTGTCATTCTTTTCTGACATTAGGAAAATGAGTGAAGAATCTGTAATTTCTTCAGCACATAGTGATTCTACCCGTGGTGGCTTACACAGCAATAAGGTAAGTTTAAACAATGCTTCTTCCCTTTGTATGCATTGTTGATTTCTAAATTGTTAATCTGCATTTGAGTATCATGTTCTATTAAGCTGGTCTTTGCCACATTACTATCTTGTGAGGCTGTAAGAATTTCCTGGAAGTACAAGAGGTTGGTATCTACTCTGGGAAAGGCTTTCTACTGTTTTAAAATCTTAAAAAAAAAAGTGAAAGCCTACATAATTAAGTAATTCAGATTCTCCTAGTTTTGTGGTCCACTCAACATGTCATTAAGCACTCTACCTTCATTATGAGATCTCCACAACTGTGGGCAGAAGTCTATTTCCTGTGTCTGTCCTCAGTAAGTAAATTTCCTTGACTTTATTTTTTTAAAGTGTGGGGAGAATCAGGCGGGTAAAATTTTCAGTAAGGTTTCTTTGGAATATTCCAAAAGTCAGAATAAAATTTTCAAACTTTTTTCCACTTAAAATATTCTACTTTTTAAACGTTTTCTCCCCTTCAAATGTTATTTCCCAAGCCTTCACAGTTTTACACATACCAAATATTCTAATTTCATGGGCAAACCCAGTTGTTTTATATTTTATTTTAGCTTTGGATTTGAAGTCAGAAGATTTGGGTTTGAGTTACTGCTCCGATTAGCCATGTGACCTCAGGAAAGTCATTCAGTCTCTCCGAGAACCAATTTTCTCAACTGTAGAATAGAGGGGATAGAACTGAACTATTTCAAAGGATTGTTTTAATGGAAGTGCTTTATGAACCTTAAAGCTCTATATAAGTGTGAATTGTTATTATCTTATGTTTCTAAACTAATATATAAAAGGCATTTCTATTTTTTAAAGTTTTATTTTATTTTCAGTTCCAAATTTTCTATCTTCCTTTTCCCAACTGTATCCATTGAGAAAGCATGGAAAATAAAACCCATTAGAAACATGTATAGCCAAGCAAACCAAATGACCATATTAGCCATGTCCAAAAAATATTTGAGGAAGAAAAGAAAATATACTTCAGTTTGAACTCTTGAGTCTATCTCTTGAGTCTCCCCTCTGGAGATGGGTAGCATATTTCATCATGAATCCTTTAGAATTGTGGTTGGTCATCGTGTTGATTAGAGTTCCTGAGTCTTTCAAAGTTGTTTGTCTTTATAATATTATTATTATTGTATAAATTGTTCTCTTGGTTCTGATTTCCCTTTGCATCAATTCAAGCAGGTCTTTCTAGGTTTTTCCTGATTTTCCCTTTCATCATTTCTTACAGCACAATAGTACTCCATCACCTTCATATATCATAACTTGTCTAGCCATTTCCCAATTGATGGTTACACACTTTTCAATTCTTTGCCACCAATATAAAAAGCTACTATAAATACATACACACATGCAAACACACTTTTACATATATACGTGTGTGTGTATAATATATATGTATATATATATATACACATACACCGATCCTTGCAAAGTATATACATATATATACATATATATGTATGTATATGTACATATATACATACATACATACATATATACACACACACACATCCATACACAGATCCTTGCAAAGAGCATTAAAAAATTTTATTTTTTTCCAATTGCATGTAAAAACAATTTTTAACATTCATTTTTAAATCTCCCTCCTTCTCTCCCTTCCTACATCATTGAGAAGGCAAGCAATTTGATAGATTATACATGTGCAAATATCAAAACATATTTTTCATGTTAGTCATATTGTGAAAGAAAACAGACAAAAAAAACAAAGAAAAATTAAAAAGTATGCTTCGATGTGCATTCAGTTCATTTTCTGTAAGTGGATAGTATTTTTCATCATGAGTCCTTTGGATTTGTCTTGGATCATTGTATTGCTGAGAACAACTAAGTAATGCATAGCTGATCATCATACAATATTGCTATTACTTTGTACACTGTTCTGGTTCAGAAGCTCAGTTTATTTTGCATCAGCTCATGTAAGTCTTTCCAGGTTTTTCTGAGAACATCCTGCTTGTCATTTCTTATAGCACAATAGTATTTCATTGCAATGATATGTCACAAGTTGTTTAGCTATTCCTCAGCTGATGGGCATCCCCTCCATTTCCAGTTCTTTGCCACCACAAAAAAACTGCTATAAATATTTTTGTAGAAACATGTCCTTTTACTTTTTTTTAAAAATCTCTTTGGGATTCAGACCTAGTAGCGGTATTTTTTGGCCAAAGGGTATGTACAATTTTATAGCCCTTTGGGCATGGCTTCAGACTGCTCTCCATCCAGAATGTTTGGATCAGTTCACAACTATACCAACAATACTTTAGTTTCCAAATCTTTCCACATCTTCTCCAATATTTGTCACTTTTCTTTTCTATCATATTAGCCAATCTGCTAGACATGACACAGTAAATCAGAGTTGTTTCAATTTCTATTTCTCTAAGCATTAGTGATTTAGAGCATTTTTATATGACTATAGATAGCTTTGATTTCTTTGTCTGAAAAGTGCCTGTTTGTATCCTTTGACCATTTATGAATTGAGGAATCACTCATATTCTTATAAATTTGACTCAACTCTCTGTATATTTTAGAAATGAGGTCTTTATTCATTTTTTTTACCCAGAAGGATTATATTCACTTTTACTCTGTAGGTGATTCTTGGTTGTAACCTACCTCTTTTGCCTTCCAGAATACCATATTGCAAGTCTTCCAATCCTTTAATGTAGAAGTTGCTAGAACTTGTGTTATCCTGGTTCTAGGCTATCAAGGCAGTTTTCTTTGATAATTTCTTGAAATATGATGTCTAGGCTCTTTTTTGGATTATGGCTTTCAGTAATCTAATAATTTTTAAATTATCTCTCCTCAACCTATTTTCCAGGTCAGTTATTTTTCCAATGAGATATTTCAAATTTTCTTCTTTTTTTTCAATCTTTCAATTTTGTTTTATTGTTTCTTGATGTCTCATAGAGTCATGAGCTTCCATTTGCTAGGTTCTACTTTTTAAGGAGTTTTTTCTTAAGTGAATTTTTGTACATCTTTTTTCCCCATTTGTCCAGTTTTGCTTTTTAAGAGTTCTTCTCTTCAGTAGATTTATGTCTCTCTTCTACCATTTGGTTTATTCTATTTTTTATTTTCTTCAGTATTTTTTGTGCCTCCTTTAACAAGCTGTTGATTCTTTTTTTTTATGATTTTCTTGCATTACTCTCATTTTCTTTTTCCAGTTTTCCCCTCTACCTCTCTTATTTGATTTTTAAAATTCTTTTTGAGCTCTTCCAAGAATTCCCTTAGGGACTGAGATCAATTCACCTATTTCTTTGAGGCTTTGGATGTAGCTATTTTGACTTTGTTGTTGTCTTCTGAGTTTGTGTTTTGATCTTTCCTGTCACCATAGTAACTTTCTGTGGTCAGGTTCTTTGTTGCTTTTGTGTTGTTTCTTGCTCATTTTTTCCAGTCTATTTCTTGTGCTTTGCTCCTGGGGAAGAAGGGGAATTGTCAGAAGCTTCAAGTTTTTTATGCTGCTGATTTCAGAGCTAGTTCTTGGGGTCTGTAAGTTTTTATTTCTATCAAGCCCTCCAATCAGAAAGGATAGGAGGCTGACTGAGGTGGTAGCAATCAATGTTTGAATTAGCAGCATGGTGGTGAGCTTATCCTGGGAGGGGCATCTTTGTTCTGTGGAGTTGAAATGAGGGGCGGAGCAGCAGGTACAAAGCAGAATGAGATTATCAAGTAGAGGGAGACTGACAATCTAAAAGGTTAAAGAGAGGTCAAAAAGAATGTCCTCTCTATTACATCACCTCATCACCTCATGTCTGGACTACTGCAGTAGCCTTTGGTTGGTCTTGCTGCCTCAAATCTCCCCCCCAGTTCAGTACACTCATACGTCAAATTGTTCCTCCCAAAGCACAGATCTAACCATGCCATTGAACTCTAGTAGCTACTATGACTTCCAGGATCAAATATAAATCCTCTTCTTGGAATTCAGCAATATGAATGAGAGGAAAGGAAATGGAAGTACTAATTGTAGATGGTTTTCTCAAAGAATTTAACCACAAAAGGAAGAAGAGATGTGATAGAATAGTTAGCAGGGATGGATGAAGTGAGGGTTTTTAGAGAATGAAGGAGACATGAGAATACTTGTAGGCAGAAGAGAAGAAGCCAGTAGAGAGAAAAAAGAAAGATTAGTTAAAGTGTGGATGACAAAAGGGGTAATCTGCTAGGAAAGGCAGGATGGAATTTTGGATCATTTGTACATGGAGAGGTTTTCCCTGGTAAGAAGAAAGGGCCACCTCTTCATGTGACAAAGGAAATAGTGGCAGAAGGTTTCTAAGGGATATGAGATGAAGAGGAACTCTCATTAAAGAGCCTCATTTTTTTTCAGTGAAATATGAGACAGGTTTTTCAGTTGAGAGGGCAGACAAAGAGGACTCCAAAGGATGTTTAAGGAAAGATGAAAAGATTTGAAAGAGCTCCTGTGGTAAGACAGTGAATCA
The DNA here is from genome assembly GCF_028372415.1 of Notamacropus eugenii. Taxonomy (NCBI): domain Eukaryota; kingdom Metazoa; phylum Chordata; class Mammalia; order Diprotodontia; family Macropodidae; genus Notamacropus; species Notamacropus eugenii. The sequence goes on from NC_092873.1 coordinate 402,620,001, forward strand.
GTTAGGAATGTGTAAAAGGACTGCTGTGCTGTAGAAAGGGTCCATTTGAGATTGTAACAAATTTGTAATGTGCCCACTTAGAAAGATTTCTTGATTTTCTTGATTGAAGTTGATTTTTTCAATTTCATTTAACTGCACAGGAGGAAGTGCAAAGGCAATGGATGGTGGATATAATCCAAGGCTGAGGTTTGGCAAGGCATGATTAGTGATAAACAACAAGGGACTTAAGAGAAAATGACAGTGTAGAGTTGAATTAGTTCACCAAGCATTCAAGATAGGAAAGGGAGGAGAGTGGCAGCCGGTACAGGGATTCAATGCAGTGCCTAAGAAATGAGTAGTGGAAGAATTGAAGGTCACAGTGAGGACAAATAAAAGAGTGGGATTGCAAGACAGGAAGAGGTGGCATGAGAACAGATTGTGATTAGACAAGTGAATTTCAGAGTTCATGAACATGAAAGTGGAACAGTTGTAAGCAATGACAAAATCAAGGGTATGACCATTTCTTTGTATAGCTTAAGTGAGGTTGAGGAGTAATAAGAAAGCAAGTTATGAATAGGCATTCCAGAGAGCACTGTGGGTAGAGTAGGTACCTATGGAGTAGGACATTGTGGAAGTTGAATTGTGGGAGATGAGATTAAGGAAGCCAAAGGGAACAGAAAATGAAATTTGAACTAGAGGTATTCAGAATGGGATGGGGAGGGCAGTATGACAGGATAGGAGTTTGTTAAACATTGAGAAATGAGTTCAAATCAGAGACAAGATGGCAGAGTGAAAGCACACATTGCAGCGAGTTACTCTCCAAAATTTTCTCCAAACAGATCTAGAAAATGTGCCAGATCAGATTCTGATGGGGAAATTCAGAAAGTCATAGTGAATCTTCTATCTAGTACAGGTCAGCACAGGGAAAGAGACAAGACATCTGCAGACACTAGTAATGAGGTTAGGGCAGGAAGTCACTGTGGGCAGGACAGCTAGAACCCAGGAAAAGGCTGTATATCAGCACAAGAGGAGAGGTACCAGACCTATATATGGCACTATCAGACCCATGCCAGGGAACTGAGATGGGAGCAGACACAAGTTGTCAGGGACCTACTACTTAGACACATTGTGCTAGCGCTGGGGAAACAAGAAAAAGAAAGAAAGCCTCAAGCAACTTACAATCTAAAAGAGAAAAGACAATAAAAGAGGAAACTAGGGGTGGGGAGGAGACAGCAGCATCTTCTTCCATAGAGTTGAGAGCAAGCAGAGCTGCAGATGCAAAGTGAAGACTTATGACCAAATTTTCCAAAGGATTAATATCCAACTATTTAGGGAACTCAGAAGTTGGATTTCCCAGTTAGTTCCTTCCTCCTCTTCAAGGGTCACCTTGCTTTTTTTTTTTAACATGTATCTAAAAAAATTAAAGAGATTTCATACTTAGTTTGAAATGAGGAGGTATGAGTGATCCAGATTGCTCAAGCAACTTCTTTACCTGGTTCTAGCAATCTTCCAGTCTTTAACATCCCTCTTTCCACCATTAAGAGCCATTTTCTCCATCAGCAGTATCTCCACTCTCCTGAAAACTAGATTGGCTACTGATTGCTATTCCCATTGTTTCCATCTACTCCCTGTACCAGCAGCCTCACTCTGCTTTCTCCTGCCACATGCAGTCACCAGTTGTCTCAGAATCCTGTAGTTGCCCAGCGTCCTCTGCTATGTTAATCCCCATCTTAACATAGGAAACAATATCAGGACCTGAGCATGCTGTTTCTGTCCTAGTGGCTGTTTTGTTTTCTTTTTCCCTCTTTGAAAAAAATTAAAGTCCTGGGCCCATCACTTACATGACATTACTACATTTAAGTTCTATCCTTTCCCACTGAAAAGCATATTTTTCCCCCTCTCATTTTAGGGAAGTAAATCAAGTATACATGAAGCTGAAACTAAAGGTAGGAATGAAATAACCACTATCCTTTAAAACAGAAAATTCCTTTTACAATTAAGGGAAAGGGAGAGGGAGTAGGGGAGCTGGGGTATGTGAGTTGGGGTGTAGAGTTTGCTATTAGGTGAAAATGATTTGAAAATATTTTCTTAGTAATAACAATTGGCATTCATATAGCATTGTAAAGTTTGCAAAAATGCTTTACATACATTATGGTGACTAAATGGAACAGTTGCTACAGTACTGGATCTGGAGTCAGAAAGACCTGAGTTCAAATATGGCCCCAGATATTTACTAGCTGTGTGACCTTGAGCAAGTTACTTAAAATCTATCTGCCTCAATTTCTTCAGTTATAAAAATAGCACTTACCTCCCAAAGCTGTTTGTGGTAATCAAATGAGTTAATGTTTGTAAAGTACATGGAACATAGTAGGTACTATATAAATGCTAGCTATCATCATCTCCTTTGATTTTAACAATAACTTTGCAAGGTAGCTAACTCCTATAGGTTGGTATTATTGTTCCCATTTTACAGATAAGGAAACTGAGGCTGAGAGAGGCTAAATGATTTGTCTCTCCATGGTTACCCAACTAGTAAGTATAAAAGGAAGGATCTAAACCCAGGTTTCTCTTGATTCTAGGTCTAACACCCCCTCTTGTTTACCTTAACATGATGAGAAGAACTATGCAGTATTACCTATTCCATCATTCAATGTAACCATGCAGATATTTCTAGAGTTGCACTGTATTTGCATTTGCTGCTTCTGGAAAATCAAACCCAATATGAAATAGTATTACTTTTCCTTTTCTCAGTCATCCCCCTACCCTACCCCAATACTAATCAAAAAGCTTTTATTAAGTACCTACTATATGCCTGGCACTATGCTAGATCCTGGGGATATAAAGACAAACTGAAATAATTAATGCCCTCATGCAGCTTACATTCTGGTGGAAGAGGTGACATACAACAGGTATGTTTCTTGGAAACATACATAAAACTAATACAAGGTAATCCTGGGGATGGAAGAAAATCACTAGGAACAGTGGGGAGAAAGAGGGGATAAGGAAAGGCTTCATGCAGAATGTGGCACTTGAGGTAAGCCTTGAAGGAAATCTGGTGTTCCAAGAGGTGGAGGTGAGAAGGGAGAATATTGAGGACAGGGGAGATGCAGTCATTGAAAACAGCATGGAGAAACAAGAGGGAGTATCTCATGTAAGGATCAGTAAGAAGGCTAGTGTGGCTGGACTTCAGAGTTAATGAAGGGGTGTAATATGTAATACTGAAGGGGATTTTGGAAAACTTTTAAGTACCCCAAAAAAGAGGTAAAAGGAAGTCACTGAAGTTTCTTAAGTGGGGATGGAGATGGCTAGAGCTGCATTTTAGGCAAGTCACTTTGACAGTTGTAGCAAGGATAGCTAGGAGTGGGGAGACACTTGAGGCAGGAAGAATCATTAAAATAATCTAGGGAAGAGGTCATGAGAACTTGAAATTGGGTGATAACTGTGTGAAGAAAGACAAAAGGATATATGTGGAAGTTGTAGAAGGCAGAAGCAACAGGATTTGGTAACTGGAGACAAGGATGAAAATATTCTTAATGGACAGAGTTAATGCACATATGTTGTGGTATTTGTAATAGGACCAATGACTTGTTTCTGCATTTCTCCTCTTTTTATGCTCTAAATAGAGTACTAAGACCCCAAATGAATTGATAAGTTACTCTACTGGGGTTCTCTGACCCTTTTTATTCACCTCTAACAGAAAAATTCCAAGGCAAAGAAAGCAAGATATTTAGCTTTGGTTTTCTAGTTACCTTCTTTCCTCTCCTAAATTAGATAAAGTTTAAGGTCCTAAACATTGCAATAACCATGGCAATCTGTTAGGTCAGTCAACAGGACAGCATTCAGGTGGCAGAAAAGGAGAGACAATTGCAGGGCAAAAAAACGACACAGATATATTACCAAGTGTCTTCTTAAATGAACTCTCACCACCCATCCTGGTCACTGCTCATGAGGATGGACATCTTCGATTATGGAGCATGGAGGTAAGACTACAGCATATCATTTGTTTATGATGAGAGTCATTTGGGGCAGAAATGGAATAATAGGTCATGTTTTATAACTCTTCCATTAGGCATTTATCAAGACTGCTCAGGTATGCCAGAGTACTCTAGTGTTCCCCAAATTCTTTAAAGACATTATCTGACACCTAGCATCTAGATATTGGACAAAGAACATTTAGTAGAATGAAGTACACCTTTTCTCCACTCCCATAAATCTCCCATATAAACAGATAACTGAAAAACAATGTTCATTAAACACACGATACTTAAGTGGTCTATGATCTCACTGATTGTAGGTATTACTTCCAATGAAGTAGACTGAAACCTATCCATGTCTGCCCATCATTTGCTTCTCTTTAACAAGTCTTCCTGTTTATTTATGATGGGGGTAGGAGATGGAGAGTCCAATGAATCTTCCTCAACCTCTCATGACATATGTAAGGTACTAGTGGAGAATTTGTGTTCTCCATCTGTTATCATCTGATGTCATGATATAAACAGCCTAGATTATTTTTCATTTATGCATTTCTTTGATAACAGCCTTTACATCATATCTTCTTTTTAGTTTCTTGTTTTATAATCCACTAATGCCTACCGTGAGCCATTCCACTGCCTTTTGAGTGATTCTCAATGTCCCAGGATACACATGTATATACCAGCATATATGTGTATGTGTTTATATATATGTATATATACACACACATGTACCAGTGTATGTATGTATGCATGTGCACATATACGTATATATGAGCATGCATGCACATGGTTGTTGTCCTTCATCTTTGAAGAAAACCAAAATGCCATCACCATGATAAAGTGAAATTTCAGTGGGTCCAACTGTGGGTGATCAGACCAATATGAGCTCAGAATGCTCTACCACAGGTTAGGCACAGATAGTCCATGTGAATATTTGGGAGGAATATCCCAAATTTGCGCATCTTGTGTTTACTTTGTACTGTCTCACTTCTGCTTTGCTCAAAGAGCACAGCACTTTCTGATATGGGCACACCATGCTGAGCAGTCCTGTGCCAGTGTCTCCCATGCTGCACAGTCAAATCCAAAGTTCTTGAGAGAGACCTTGAGAGTGTCCTTGTAGCTCTTCTTCTGACCACCATGTAACTGCCTGGCCCATGTGAGTTGTCCATAAAATAGTCTTTTTGGCAAGCATACATTTTGCATTTAAACAACATGGCCAGCCCATCAGAGTTGCACTCTCTGAACCATAGTTTGAATACTTAGCAGTTCAACTTGAGTAAGTACTTCAGTGTCTGGTACCTTATCCTGATAGGTGATCCTCAGAATCTTCCTAAGACAGTTCAAATGGAAGTGTTTCAGTTCCTTGGCATGGCGCTGATAGACTGTCCATGTTTCACAAGCATACAACAATGAGCTTCTGAATTTCCCCACCATTTTCATCAAACCAGTCTTGGTGTTTGCGAGTATTCTGACCCAGATGAGCAAATGCAGTGCTGTACACCAAATCTCTGAGAGCTGCCCATTCCTTTTCTGCTCCACTGTTGCCAACCGTGTGTTGGCTCAACTTTTCCTCCAAGTCAGCAGCAAACTGTTCACGCTCAGAGAAGAGCTCCAATTTGTTGACATTAATTCTTCTGGTAGTCATTTTGCCTTGGGGTTGGCGCTTTTGATGAATGTGAATATTTAACTTGAAAAAGAGAAGTCTGTGATCAGTTCAGCACTCTGCACCACACATTGCCTTCCTCACTCTCACATCTTGTCTGTCTCTTCTCCTTACAATCACATAGTCTATTAGATGCCAATGTTTGCTGCAAGGGTGCATCCTTGAAGTTTTATTGTGTTTAGGTAAAGGGAAAACAGTATTGGTGAGGAGAAAGTCATGCAATGCACAAGTCTTCAGCAGCAAATGACCATTGCTGTTGCTGTTTCCAACTCCATTCCTCCCTAGGATTCCCTGCCAAGTCTGGTAGTCTGAGCCTACTCTAGCATTAAAGTCACACAGAATTATAAGCTTATCCTCTTTTGGCACGTTGACGATAAGGTTCTCTAGGTCTTCATAAAATTTTTCTTTGACTTCATCAGAGTTTGTCATGGTGGGAACATAGATACTGATGATGGTGTCATGGCATTTTCCTATGAGTGGCCATCGCATTGTCATGAGCCTGTCATTCACTCTTTTTGTCAGGCATACCAGCTTGCTGATTAGATTAGCTTTGATTGCAAAACCCATGCCAGCCTCACAGTGCTCCCCTTCACTGTACGCACTCCAGAAAAAGGTATATCCAGCTCCAACCTCAGTAAGCTGGCCTTCATTTGCCAACCTTGTTTCACTGAGGGCTGCTATTTGGATGTGATACCTATTGAGTTCTCTTGCAACAAGAGCAGTTCTTCTTTAAGGTCTACTGGATTTTTGTGTTGTCTTTTAGTGTGCATACGTTCCATGTACTGATGGTGAGTGGAATCATCTTTGCAGATGTTTTCGTACATTTTGTACACTTTTTGTGTTTCGACCGCATAGTGGGATTCTCCACCTGCTGTGGTAATCAAGCCATGGTTGGATAAGCAGACAATGTTTAGGGCACCTTTTGTAGCTCCCTTCCTCACACCAGGAGGTAAACAGTGTGATCCTTAAAAGGCTACTCAGACACCCAGGGGGCTGCCGAGTCCCACTGCTGCTTCCAGTGAGAAATGACCCTATGGCCTGGGTTCCCTGTGGGCAGGATTGTGACTACAGCTCCCAGTGAATCCGCACCTGCTGCTCCATCACTTGCGTGTTGCCACAGGACTTTGAGGCATGAGAGTGAAATGGTATGTCTTTTGATTCAGGTGTAAATTGGATTAAGTGAGGCAGAGTTGCACGAAGTTGTCAGCCTCACTCTCTCCTCCAGATTCACCATAGTCCAGTGGCAGGACAGAGTCAAGATGGCTGGTGATGGCTCAGGATGCAGTGGATGACCTTGGTGTCTTAGATGTCTAACCAAGCTGTAAGCTCTCCACATCACCTGCTTCATCTCCCTTCATGGCTGTTGGAACAAATTGTTCTCATCTGCCCATTCCACCAGAGAAAGTCTTCACATGCTTGGGGTAGACACTCCTCTCACTCACCAGTGGATTTGAGAACGCTTAGTTACCCTCAGACTGGTTTGGCCCGTCTGCCCAAATGGTTTACTGGGGTATGGCCACTGCACATGTTGCAGCTTCTTGGAGCCACAGGTGAGAATTAGGTGGAACAGGGGGACACCAAAGGTGGAAAGAGCCCTGAAAAGGGGTACATACTCACTGTTAAAAGGGTTCTACAGGCAGTCCATCCAACAACAAATTGATACTCCTAAAGCACATCTGACCATATCACCCCCTTGCTCTAGAACCTAATATTTCTTTCTATTGCTTCAAATCAAATTCACACTCCTCTTTTCTTTATCATTTAAAGTCATTCCCACTCTGATTTCAACTTACTCTCCATAAGATTTTATTTCCCACCTCTGTGTCTTTGCATAATGCTTTGCACAATTCCCTTTTCACCTTTATCTTTCAGAATCCTTAGTTTACTTTAGGATTCAGCTCAAGGGTGCCTCCTACTGGAGGACTTTCTTATTCCCTTCATTTGTTAATGCTTTCCCGCACCCTATTTTACGTTGTACATATATTTGTATTTACCTATATAGTACATACTTCCCCTAATAAAATGTAAGTTCCTTGTGAAAAAGGATTGTTTTTATCTTTATTTCCCAGAAGCTAAAAATAGTGATGTATATATAGTATGTGCTTAAGAAAATGGAACAGTGATATAGATACAGCTATATATACATACATATATGTATGTATATACATGTATATACATACATATATGTATGTATATTATATGTGTGTGTGTGCTTAAGATATGCTTGCTGAATGAATACATAGTATCCCTTTCCCTTGAGGTCCTTCCCTTACCCTGATGGAGAGAGATTCTGAGATTTGACATGGGGTGATGACAAGAAGTGAGGGCAGACACACAGTGGAAGCCAGGAATGCCACATTCAAGGTCAAAATGAGAGATCACTAAAACAGTACTGATGACAGCAGGTGTTTTTAGTTGAGGTGAGCTACTGAGTCCACTCACTGAATCCTCCTCTGAGATGAACTAGCTTCAGTTAGAAGATGTTGGAGGTGCCTGTAGCAATGAGAGAGTCAGATGAGACTAGAAAATAGCACTGGCCATGGAGTTTGTTTACTCACAAGTGGATCCCAAGTCTATTTCCCACATTATAAGTTTTAGGTCCAGAATTCTTCCAGGGTTTCTGCCTCTTCTATAGGTGAATCAAGCATTAAGTAGGCACTCCTTGCCCATTGGAAGGGGAGAAGAAATGGAGAACTAAATAAATTTAAATAATATATTCCTATGAGTTGGCACAATTCTGTACAGTGTGTGGGACTTCCTGGATTGAGGAAGAATGGTGGGTTCACAATGATTTTATAGATATTTTATTATTTTGTTATACATTGGTTCCTTCTTATGTACTATTTGCCTATCAATTCTACACTTAAAAAAAAAACCTAATGTTGCATATAATATCTGAGCATGGTTGTCTATTCTTATGTAAACTACATTGTAGTGAGGTTATGTGACTACGACTCACTGAAATCTAATAAATTCAGAAAGAGGACTGGGTTCACTAGTAGGTGGAGGTGAAAGAGCTAAATTCAGACTGTATAAATCCATAAATCCATGCACTCCTTGACAGCTAGTTGATGCTACCCCACCGAAAGATTTAGAGCTAAGAAATAGAAAGTTTCTAGATCCGAAAAATGTATAGAGCTTACACTTACTCAACATTTCATCCTAGTGGGACATACACAAACCATAAGGATAAGCATGGGACTTCCTAGGATCCAGATCCTTTGAGTTGAACAGGATTGGCAAGTGACTATCAGTGCTACCCAGTGGTGAAACAATTAATATAATAATCTGAATAAGAGGCATTGTTATTTCATTTGCTTTTTCCTCTGTGGGTAGTTGTCAAACTTAGAATTATTATGGATCTCAGGAGGTACTATAATGTTCCACAGAGGTTCTCCAAGTGGGTAATACTGCCCTCTGGAGGATGCTGAAATGACAGGGATGGTGGTGGTGGTGGTAGTAGCCTTGGGTGTAACTGGGGGGAGATGTGGAATAAAAATAAAGGGACTGTGGAAGCATAAGGAAAGAAAATAAAGAGAAGAAAATTTTGGAAAATTGTTTGTACATGTTTCAACTGTTGTGTAACAGACAGAATGATTACATTATTTTCCAAATAAACACACAAAGTGCAAGTTATAATGAATCAGTGGTCGTTTGCCAACAGGTCTTAATAAGCAAGTGTTGGCAGGTGAGCATGTTGTGCATTGTCAGCAAGTCCAGCATGCATCTGCAAGAATATGTGCATGTAATGACTTATTTACAATAAGATATATACGGGGGGGGCGGAGCCAAGATGGCGGAGTAGAAAGACGTACATACGCTACCTCCGAACCCACTGCCCATAAAATATCTGTAGAGAAAAGAAACACCGGTGAATTCTGGAGCAACAGAAGCCACAGAATGGAGTGGATGAGATTTCTGCTCCAGAGACCCTGAAAACCTCTCACAAAAGGTACCTCGAGCCCCGGACCCGGAGCAGAGCCCAACCCTGCCTCAGCAGCGCAGCGCCGAAAGGAGCAGATCCGAGCAGGCTTCAGGGACGGAATCTCCAGCAGCCGCTCGGGTCCCTCCACCCACAGGTGACAAGGGTCAGTGAGAGGGTCTCTTTGGCGGGTCGAGAGGGGAGTGGGGTGCCCCCATAGCTCAGGCCCCCTTGGGAGGTGGCAGCGGAGGTGGGAGCAGACCGGGGCTCCCCAAGCAGGCAGGACCCTGGATCCATTTTTAAAGGTCTCTGCATAAACCCCCTGAGGGAACGGAGCCCGTGAGGCAGCCCTGCCCTGACTTGAGCACCTGAACTTAATCTCACACTGAACAGCAGCCCTGCCCCCGCCCAAAGCCCTGAGGCTGGGGAGCAGCATTTGAATCTCAGATCCCAAGTGCTGGCTGGGCGGATCTGGAGGCGAGGTGGGGGTGGAGAGGACACTCAGAAGTCAAGTCACTGGATGGGAAAATGCCCAGAAAAGGGGAAAAAAATAAGACTATAGAAGGTTACTTTCTTGGTGAACAGGCATTTCCTCCCTTCCTTTCTGATGAGGAAGAACAATGCTTACCATCAGGAAAAAATGCAGAAGTCAAGGCTTCTGTATCGCAGCCCACCCAATGGACTCAGGCCATGGAAGAGCTCAGAAAGAATTTTGAAAATCAAGTTAGAGAGGTGAAGGAAAAACTGGGAAGAGATTTGAGTGACATGCAAGCAAAGCATGAAAAACAAGTAAACACCCTGCTAAAGGAGACCCAAAAAAATGCTGAAGAAAATAACACCTTGAAAACTAGCCTAACTCAATTGGCAAAAGAGGTTCAAAAAGCCAATGAGGAGAAGAATGCTTTCAAAAGCAGAATTAGCCAGATGGAAAAGGAGATTCAAAAGCTCACTGAAGAAAATAGTTCTTTCAAAATTAGAATGGAACAGATGGAGGCTAATGACTTTATGAGAAACCAGGAAATCACAAAACAAAACCAAAAGAATCAAAAAATGGAAGATAATGTGAAATATCTCATTGGAAAAACAACTGACCTGGAGAATAGATCCAGGAGACACAATTTTAAAATTATGGGACTACCTGAAAGCCATGATCAAAAAAGAGCCTAGACATCATCTTTCATGAAATTATCAAGGAAAACTGCCCTGAGATTCTAGAACCAGAGGGCAAAATAAATATTCAAGGAATCCACAGAACACCTCCTGAAAGAGATCCAAAAAGAGAAACTCCTAGGAACATTGTGGCCAAATTCCAGAGTTCCCAGGTCAAGGAGAAAATATTGCAAGCAGCTAGAAAGAAACAATTCAAGTATTGTGGAAATACAATCAGGATAACACAAGATCTAGCAGCTTCCACATTAAGGGATCGAAGAGCATGGAATAGGATATTCCAGAAGTCAAAGGAACTAGGACTAAAACCAAGAATCACCTACCCAGCAAAACTGAGTATAATACTTCAGGGGAAAAATTGGTCTTTCAATGAAATAGAGGACTTTCAAGCATTCTTGATGAAAAGACCAGAGCTGAAAAGAAAATTTGACTTTCAAACACAAGAATGAAGAGAAGCATGAAAAGGTAAATAGCAAAGAGAAGTCATAAGGGACTTTACTAAAGTTGAACTGTTTACATTCCTACATGGAAAGACAATATTTGTAACTATTGAAACTATTCAGTATCTGGGTACTGGGTGGGATTACACACACACACATGCACACGCACATGCACACACACATAGAGACAGAGTGCACAGAGTGAATTGAAGAGGATGGGATCATATCTTAAAAAAATGAAATCAAGCAGTGAAAGAGAAATATATTGGGAGGAGAAAGGGAGAAATGGAATGGGGCAAAATATCTCTCATAAAAGAGGCAAGCAAAAGACTTATTAGTGGAGGGATAAAGAGAGGAGGTAAGAGAAAAACATGAAGTTTACTCTCATCACATTCCACTAAAAGAAGGAATAAAATTCACACTCATTTTGGTATGAAAACCTATCTTACAATACAGGAAAGTGGGGGATAAGGGGATAAGCAGGGTGGGGGGGATGATGGAAGGGAGAGCATGGGGAGGAGGGAGCAATTTGAGGTCAACACTCATGGGGAGGGACAGGATCAAAAGAGAGAACAGAAGTAATGGGGGACAGGATAGGATGGAGGGAAATATAATTAATTCTTACACAACACTACTATTATGGAAGTCATTTGCAAAACTACACAGATTTGGCCTATATTGAATTGCTTGCCTTCCAAAGGGAAGGGGTGGGGAGGGAGGGAGGGCAGATTGGCAGACAGGGGCAATTAGCATGCTCGGTGTTTAGGGGTGGGGGGAGGGGACAAAAGGGGAGAAAATTTGGAACCCAAAATTTTGTGAAAATGAATGTTAAAAGTTAAATAAATATTTAAAAAAAAAAGAAAATAGACAAAAAAAATAAGATATATACAGATATATGATGCAATACTGTGTCATCAAAATTTCACAAATTTACAATAAATTATTAAATTTAAGATGCATCATTTCAAAAAATATACTTTTTAAATTTCAAAAAAAATGTGAAAGGGTTAAATTCAAAAGATTTCCAGGGAGACACTGAGTATTTTTTTTCTTTGAAAAGGGAGCAGTAAGTCAAATAAGTTTGGGAGCCTGTATTCTAGGATATGATACAACCAACAATATTATCTACTAAGAAAAGCATCCAGAGGACTTCACCACGTATAGGGAATTACTATTCAACTTGAATTTTGCACTAGATCACCTCTGTGACAGTGGTTAACACTTTTGGCCAGCACCTCCATGTTTTGTGCCTCAACTGATATCAATGATCTGAGGGTCATCAAGCAAAATATTTTCAGTTGCTATATCTTTCAAAGAATCTTACATAATTTTGGTACATGCATGGGAGACACATTAATGAAAGAATTTTTAGGGCATCATTTTACACTATTAAATCAAGCACTTTTTTGTATCATAGTGGGACTTAATAGTCTCTATGTAGCCAATTATATAACAGTAAAGATGGGGTCAATTATGGACAATTAAATGTGAAATCCTTATCAAGGAATGCTTTCTTATTAAGGAATATCCATCCTTTCAGCAAATAAAGCAATACATGTATACATTAGTCTCAAAAATCTTTTCTATAGATAGAAAAGTGAGCATGTATGGTCTCTTGGAAGACTTTCTCTGATAACAGTCAAGATTTTTCCTCATGTTTTTAGTATTTTTGTAAATACTGAGAATTGATTTCTCAGTTCCTTCAAAACTGTATCACCTCTATCACAGAATCCCTTTGTATATTTGACCTACTTATGATTGTTCTTCCCAGTTTTCTTTTTCCATGCTACTGATATTAGAGTATAGATACAGGCTTTGCTATCTTTGATAATGTAAATAGTTTGTTACAAAAAATATTTGCAGATCATTTCCATCTTTCATGAATTTGTTGTCTTTCTTTCAGTTTCATCCTTAAATACCTGCCAGAAGATGATATTTCTCATTTGAGTATTTTGCCAAATTTTCTTTAAATCATTCCCCCTTCTCTGTTTCTCAATGTCTTTAGAAATAATATTGCTCATAATGATCTACTCTCCTCTATAAAAATTTACAAATGAGTTTATTTTCTAAACCAGCATTTTACTCTTGCGTACCATTCTAACTGGCAAGTGAGCCAAGTTTGCTAAGGAATTTTTAGGTTCTTTTGTGTCTCTTCAATATAGAATTTGGTTTATACTGGTTAAATTTCTGTAGAAATTCTTTTGATCAATGTCAATCTTCTGATGAATTTCCAATTTTTTAGTGCCAATAACTTTTTGGGTGGATAGTCAAGCCTGAACTCTATTTCAATTAGGACTCAGTAAAATACTCGAATCTTCAAGGCTACAACAATATCAAACTTGGCATTGGTTCCCTCAATAATCAGTTCAAATGCCACCATTTACATGAAGTCTTTCCTTATCTCCAGCCCCAGCTGCTAGGGCACATCCCCAAATCACCTGTTTTGAATAATCCATATATATACATACACACATTATATATATATATATATATATATATATATATACACACACACACACATACGCACACTATATTATATATATATGCACACATACACACATCTATACATACTATATATATAATTTCCCTCAATAGAATACAAGGTCCTTGAGGACCTTATCTTTGTATCTGAAGCACCTAGCAGTTTCTAGAACATAGTTGGTTTTTAATTCTTGTTGACTTATTGATCACTGAAATGTAACACTTGTGGGTAGTAATGAGATCAATGCTGTGACCAATACTCTGTGACTGTGGGTAGAGAGAAGCAATAGGTCATGAGAGTTAAAGAAATTAAGGAACTTGGAGGTCATGGTGTTTGAAGTGATATCAACATATTTACCAAAGTCCCAAATATGAGGAAAGGGATAGGACAGAAAACTAGACTATTTATTGAACTTGAAGAAGGAAAGAAAATCATTTAGTTAATTAATTAATTAATTTGTTTGTTTGTTAATTAGTTTGCCACTAAGATCTAAAGAAAGAAAATTATCTGGAAACAGAAGATAGTTTTCCACTAAGATCTAAATGGGGTGATATAATTGGATGGAGTGAATCTCAAAAGAGGAGAAATGACAGCAGGGGGAAGATCTGGAATAGCAATGAAGAAAAAGGAATATGTATCCACCTGGCCCAGTGTATTGGAGTCATTTAAAGGGTGCATATTGTATTGGGGAGCTTGGTCAGTGATACAGTACTTTCTTGGGGCAGCCAAATATATTAGGGTCTCTCACTGAAGCATTTGGAATGAGTGTTTCCTGAGTTTACAAAGACAATCAGTTTTGCCTGCTCATTTCCATTTCTTCATTTGATGCCAAATGCCTTTCTAAATGAATGATTAGGTGGTAACCTCCTTATACCCACTCCAGGCAAGGGAAAAGCCTGATAAATAAGATTTACCTGTCAAATAGAGATTTACTAAAGGATATTATTTACAGCAGACTGGAGATGGGAATGGGATACTGTGGGCCTTCAAATACATACATACATATATGTGTGTGTATATATGTATGTATATATACATGTATATGTGTATGATGTGTGTGTGTGTGTGTGTATATCTCCAGATTGGAGTGATGATATGGCAATTCCCCAGATTGCAGTTGTATGGTGGTTCTAAAGATGGCTTCTCAGACTTTTTATATAACAAATTCCTATCTCTGATGTATGTTAGAGAAGTAACTCCTTTTTCAGGTTTACAGGATAGTGACTGTTAGAAAAGAAGGCATTATCAGCTACCTCTCCTTACAGATTTATGATTTTAGGGCTCTGAGTATAATAATTGGTTGAAAGGATAAGAGGAAGAAAATGGAATGTTCCCTGATTTGTCAAAGGTTAGCGAATGTGTGTGTGTGTGTATGTGTGTGTGTGTGTTGTGTATACAGCCTTATCTATAATGTCAGGTAACATGGAGACACTGAGTCCAATTGATTATAAATCAAGTATTCACTATGTTCTCAGGACTATGCTATATACAATAAATTAAACTGTTCCTACTCACAAGGAACTTGCATTCTTGGAGAAAACAAGAGTATACATACACACACACACATGTATGTATATATGTGTGTGTATGTATCTATATACATATATAATATATATATGCAGAATAACTATAAAGAGAATAAAAACAAATAAACACAATGTAGCTAAATAGAAGGTAGTTTAAGATGGAAGGAACTAGCAGTTTAGGGGGCCAGGAAAAGCTTTACGTAGGTCATATTTGACTGAATCTTGAAGAAAAAAGTTTGTGAGGCAGAATTGAGGAGACAATATATTCCAGGAAAAGGTACAGGGGTGGGAGAGGGAATGTCATGTGTGAGGAACAGAGAGAAGGTCAGGTTGACTGAATGTAGAGTGTAGAAGAGGAAGTAACACACAAGCAGGCAGGGCAGATTTGGAAAGCCTTTAAATGCTAAACTGAAAAGTTTGTATTTGATTCTAGAGACAACAGGAAGCTATTAGAGTTTAGTGATAACAGGAAGCTATTAGAGTTTAGTGATTAAGGGAATGACACGATCAGATCTGCACTAAAGGAAAGTCACTTTGACAGCAGTATGGCGTATGAACAGAAATGGAGAGAAAACACATGAAGCAGAGAAACCAATTAGGTGGCTACTGAAATAATCTAGGCAGTAATGGATGATGAGGGTCTCAACTAAACTGATAGCTGTATGAATGAAAAAGAGGTCAGATGCAAGAGATGTTAAGGAGGCTGACGTCACAAGATTTGGCAACTAACTGTAGACAAGGGAGGGTGAGGAGTTGATACAAACACCAAGGTTTTAGGGATGAAAGTTAAAAACAAGGAATAATTATCACTTACAGGATACATGCCAATTATTTGGCAAGTGCCAGGAGAATGGCCTTGAGTTGTTCTTTCACGTTAGGAATTAAAGATGTTACACAGGTGTTTATTTTTAATGAGATTTTATGTATGTAATACTAACTTACATTTCATAGGGGAGAAGGAATCAACTTTCCAGACTCAAAGATCCTAATACGAATAACAGCCTTACTTATTAATATAGTTACATATAAATGTGTGTATATATACATATATACGTATATATATATACATATATATATGAAATACACACACATAATGAGAAAGGATAGTATTTGCAGTCAGATTATATACCTAATACAAAGTGGTACTGTACTGCCAACTCCTGACATTAAAAGAAACTTTGCAGGTTAGTTTTGCTGGTCCTACCACACTGTTTCTGTCAGTGCAAGAATATAGGTGTGAAAGGGAAAGGTCTAACACCGAAATTTGTTCACAATAGGACAAAAGAAAGCTCAGAAGACAAAAGAAAAGGGAAAGGCAGAGCAGTAAAGGACATAGGAAGGTTATGGCTGAGGTGAATTGGAATGAGAGATCTGTAGTAGGGGAAGGAGAAGGAAGTTTTCCCCTAGGCAACTTTCAACTCTGAATTGCACCAATTCTGAGAGATGAGTGTTTGCTAGCGGTAGGAAAGTAGGCTGTCAACACCCTTCCTAATATCCAAGGTAGTTCTAAGTAAACAGTCAGAACAGTGATTATCACTTGTTTTTTTCCTGTGTTTTTTCCCTGGATAAAAAACTTATTTCTGTTTTTTCAAAGTTTCTAAAAAGTTTCTTTATCTTTCTGTTTATTTGGCTTCTAAACCTGAAATTATAAAGGTGGTTAACCATTGTATTGTAAATCTATGTGCGGTATTGATCAAATGCAGCAAACAGGAAAGACACATACATACACACACATGCACATGCACATACACACACACACAGGAGTGGGGGGAAAGGAGACAGAGGTGGGGAGGAGCTAATTATTCATTCATTTGTACAACTTTCTAGTGCAAAGAGAGAAAACTTGAGAAAACTTATAAAAACTTATACCCAGATCTTTTGAGGACAGCAGTTCCTAACCTTTCTTTTTTTTCATCACTGACAAATTTTGGCAGTCATGTGAAACTGATAGGAAGCTCCACAGAATAAGGTTTTTAAATTTGTAAAATAAAATTCACAGAATTGCAAAACAAATCAATTATATATTTAATTTTATTTTATTCTCTCTTCCAAATTTTTTCTCTCTCTTCATTCCCTCCCAACTCCCTGAGAAGACAAGAAAAGTAAGAGCTGTTACAAATACATGTAGTTAAGCAAAAAAAAAAAAAAAATCCCCACATTAACTATGTCCAAAAAAGAAAAAGGCAGTATGCTTCAGTCCGCATTCTGACATCAGCTCTCTTTCTGAAGGTTTTTTATCTGTGTATGTTTCATCATCAGTCCTTTAAAATTATAGTTGATTCCATTATGTTAATCAAAATTGCTATCTTGCAAAACTGTGTATCTTTATATAAATTGTTCTGCTAAATTTGCTTAGCCTCAGTTCATACAAGACTTCTCAGGCTTCTCTGAAATCATTTTGTTTATTTCTTTTTTTTTTCCTATCCTGTTTTTCATTTTTTTTTGCACTGAATAACATTTTATTTTTTCCCAATTACATGTAAAGATAGTTTTCAATCTTCATTTTTGTAAGATTTTGAGTTCCAAATTTTTCTCCCTCCCTCTCTTCCTTCCCCCTTCCCCAAGACAGCAAGCAATTTGATATAGGTCATACATGTATAATCATGTTAAACATATTTTCATATTAACCATATTGTGGAAGAAGAACCAGAACAAAAGGGTAAAACAATGAGAAAGATAACAAAAAATAAAAAAGTGAAAATAGTATGCTTCAATCTGCATTCAGACCCCATAGTTTCTCTGGACATGGATAGCATTTTCCATTACAAGTCTTTTGGAATCATTTTGGATCAATATCTTCCTGAGAAGAGCTAAGTTTATCATAGTTGATCATTGCACAATGTTGCTGCTACTGTGTACAACATTCTCTTGGCTCTGCCCACTTCACTCAGCATCAGTTCATGAAAATCTTCCCAGGTTTTTCTGAAATCTGCCTGCTCATCATTTCTTACAGAATGATAATATTCCATTTCATTCACTGCCACAACTTGTTTAGCCATTCCCCAATTAATGGGCACCCTCTCAATTTCTAATTCTTAGCCACCACAAAAAGAGTTGCTATAAATATTTTTGTACATGTGGGTCTATTTCCTTTTTATATGATCTCTTTAGGATACAGACCTGTTGGTGGTATTACTGGATCAAAAGGTATGCACAATTTGTTTGCCTTTTGGTCACAGTTCCAAGTTGATCTCCAGAATGGTTGGATCTGCTCATAACTCCATCAACAATGCATTAGTGTCCCAATTTTCCCAACCTCTCCAACATTTATCATTTACCTTTTCTGTCATATTAGCCAATCTGATAAGTGTGAGGTGGTACCTCAGAGTGGTTTTAATTTGCATTTCTCTAGTCAATAGCGATTTAGAGCATTTTTTCATAGGACTATAGTTTGGATTTCTTCATCTAAAAGCTTCCTGTTCATATCCTTTGACCATTTATCAGTTGGGGAATTATGTATATTCTTACAAATTTGACTCAGTTCTCTATATATTTCAGAAATGAAGCCTTTATCAGAAATACTGGCTGTAAAAATTGTTTCCCAGTTTTCTGCTTTCCTTCTAACCTTGGTTGCATTGGCTTTGTTTGTGCAAAACCTTTTAAATTTAACGTAATCAAAATCATCTATTTTGCATTTCATAATGTTTTCTCTCTCTTGTTTGGTCATAAATTCTTCCCTTCTCCATAGATCTGACAGGTAAACTATTTCCTGCTCTTCTAATTTGCATATGGTATCACCCTTTATGTTTAAATCATGTACCCATTTCAACCTTAATATCTATACCATAATTTGTTCAGCCATTCTCCAATTTATAGGTACCATCACAGTTTCCAAATCTTTTCCATCATAACAAGTTCTGCAATATATATTTTTGTCCATATGAGTCTTTTTCCTCTTTCCTTTTGATCTCTTTGAGGCACATACTTTGTAGTAGTATCTCTGAATCAAAGGGTATATGTAATTTAATAGTTTTGGGAGCATAGTTCTAAGTTGTATTTCAAAATTGAACAAGTTCACAGTTCCACTAGCAACATATTAATATTCCTATTTTCCAATAGCCCCTCCAGCATTTGTCATTTTCATTTTTTGTCAACTTTGTCAATCTGATTAGTGTTAAGTATTATTTCAGTCATTTTAATTTCTCTAATTATTAGTAACAGCATTTTTTCATGTTTACTACTGATCTCTTGGATTTCTTCCTTTGAAAATGTCTATTCTTAGGCTTTAACCATTCATTAATTAACTAGTGGTTCTAATTGTTACAAATTTCATGTAGATCCCTATATATCTTAAAAATGACACCTTTATTAGACATGCTTTCTATAAAGATCTCATCCTCCCCCTAATTTCCTGCTTCTCTTCTAATTAATTTCATTGATTTTGTTTGTGCAAAACAAGTTTTAGTTTTATGTAATCAGAATTGTCCAGTTTACCTTCTGTGAATCTCTCTGTCTCTTATTTGGTCATGAATTTTCCCCAATCTATAGATCTCAGAGGTAAATTCTTCCATACTCCTCTAATTTGTTTATGATACGACCTTTTATGTCTAAATCATGAATCCATTTGGAACTTGTTTTGGTGGACAACCTTGGTATAGCTAGTTTCTTCCAGAATGTGATAATATTTAAATAGTTATCAAAATATTTTTTTAAAAAGTTCATGATCCTCAGCTTAAGAGCTACAGGTTTAGGCAATGAGACAGAGTACTGTAACCAACTAGGCTATAATATTCAAAGAGTATCCTTTGCCATTTTCCTTCCCTTTTTCACTGTCCTGTTTCAAAAGGAAAATCCATCCCAGAGTTGGAAGAGCCAAAGAATTGTCTGAAGATAAGAGGCATCCATAAGAGAAGATGTATCCCTGGTCTCACAAGAGCCAGGGACAAAAGAGAGGGAGATACAACTGTGCTCAATTCAGACAGCATAGCACCACTCCATCACATCATTGCTAGCTAACTAACTAGATATACACAATTGTTATGATAAAGATTATCCTGTATAGGTATCCTATTTATAATTAGAAATTTAACTTCAAATTTAAGACTTTGTAGGAAGAGAATCATAGCAAAACTCTTGTGTGTATCATTCTTCGTTCAGGGGAAATTACTGAAGGATATGTTACCTTTCACAAAACATTCTGCAATTTCTCTGACTACACTGTACACTGATGTCTGTGCCAGACTGCTGCTTGCAGGGAACATGGGTAAGAGATCATTCTGTTCTGGGGTTTCCCTCACCCACCTACCCATGGGCATCATGCTAGCTTATGTGTTAGAAAATTGGTCACAAAAATAATCTCATCAAATATAACAGGACAATGGTTGCTTACTCTAGTGCTAGACATAGAGTATAGGATTGAGCATCAGAAGATTGTAATTTTATTTCTACTACTTCTATTGACTCTATAATCTCAAGCAAACTGTTCTCTGTTTTCCCATCTGTACAATAAGGCTATTGCTACTTTCCAACCACCCACACTGTTGTGAAGAGAGCAAATTGCCATCACTCCCTTAGCATAAAAGGAATACCCTGTATAAACCTACATTGATAAAGGGAACAGTGACATTATAGAGGAAGGGAGAGGGATAATTAGTTCTTGCTCTTTTTATAGCTGGTCTTTCATAGCCATTACTTAGACTAAATCAGAATTAATAAGAAGGCAAGGATCTTTTTAGTAATTTGTATTTCCTTTAAGGAATAGTCTTCTTAATTTCTATTAATTATTTCATATGTAATCTCTTGTCCAAAAGCTTTTCATTCTCAACTATTAAAGTGACATTCACGATAAATTAAGCATGAAAAATGATGCTGTGAAAGTGGGCACTTGGTGAATTATGCTCAGAGAGAAAAGACATATCCAAGTTAGGAAGTTTTGTTTTTCATTTCTGGCTCCTCTTCCTCTAATTTACTCAGCATTTTAAATAGCTGAGCCCTTGGAAATTGGTATTATGAATGCTATTTATCTGAAAACCACAGAATATTCAACTAAAGAGTCTAAATCTCTAAACTTTTATATTCTATACAGAAGGCCATGTTATCCTCTGGAATATTGGTTCCTTTCTGGACCCTCCATATGATGAAAAGGTGAGAACTCACTTTTGCTCTTGAATCAATCAATCCAGTGTTTATTGAGTGCCTACTATGTGCTAGGAACTGTGCTAAATAGTAGGCATACAAAGACAAAAATGAAAGGGTCTTTTCACTCAGAGAGTAAAAATTCTATCAAAAGAAAACGCAGTCTGGATCCTTAATGAGCTTAAAAATTAAAAAGACAGAAATTAGTGTATTACTTTGGTCAAGTCATTCAGCCTCTCCGGGTTCAATTTCATCTGTAAGATGAAACTACCAACCAGATGACCAATTAAGCTCATCCCAAATTTAAATCTATGGTCTTAGATGAATCTATATATACATCAAAAGATAGTTAGATGGCTAATATGAAAATATATTTTACGTGATTTCACATGTACAATTGATATTATCACTTGCTTTCCCATAGGGTAGGAAGGGGTAGGGAGGAGAAAGAGAAGTTGGGACTAAAATTTTTTAAAATAGATATTAATTTTTAAAAATATAATTGGGAAATATTTAACAGAATAAATAAAAATATATTTTTAAAAAAATACTTAGCAGTGGTCTGCTGGTACAGGTAGGAAAAAAGTCAAGAGGCTGAGTTGTCCATGAAATCACCAGCTTTTCTATCTTCTCTATATGTTAATTTGTAGTGCAATAAAATGAAGAGAATGATATTTTCTATCTGTTATTTGCTTTAAAGACATGAATGGGTCTAATACCATGTATTATATTACCAGATTCTCCTTTAGTAAGCTGCCAATTATATGAGCACAAAAATTTTAGAACTAGAATAAATATTAATGCATTATTGTTGTTGCTTTTTTTGTTTATTATTATTAGTATTATTCATCATTTTTGTTGTCCAAACTTCTGATTTCATTGGTTTGGAAAATTCTTAGAGATAAAAACTCTCTATCTTTGCAAATATGCAACTTTTCTGCAACAAATAGTCTTTAAGAGTTTCCTAAGGTACTGAGAAATTAAGTGACTTGCCCAAGGTCACATAGCCAATATGTATCGGAGGGATATTTTATATTTTTGTATTTTTGTATATTTTTATATTATATTTTATATTTTTCACAGCATTAAGATTAAGACATAATATCAGTAAGGTATTTTATATCTGTTACTTTATATAAATTATTACAAATTTATTATCTCATTTTATGTATTTATACTTAGAGCCATAGAACACAGAGGGACTAAAATAGTCATCTGGTTCCATCCCTCTGCTTCCATTTGAGCCAAATGGGTATCTCAGGGAACAATATTTGTAACCCAATTTGCCTTATCAAATATTTCTTCCATCTAGCTCAGCTCCAAATAATAGCCAGTTTCAACACCTGTGTGCTAAAATTAAGCACCTGCCAATTTTCCACATATACGTGGCCAATACTTGACACACTGTCCTTGCACATTTTATCCTAGTGGGGATATGTCCCAGTTAATCCAGACCAAACTTAGTCCATGCCAAGCAGGCACAATCTGTTAGCTAAAAAATAGTCAGTGCATCTGATCTGTAAACATGAGTATAAGTAATGCATTTGAAAATTAAGCTTCCCTGCTAGGTACAATAGCAATTCAATTTTTAATTATAATAAATAAAATAATTATCATAGACATGATCAGAAAATAGCCCTTTTACAGAAAATAGCATTTATACAAGTTAGTATTGATGCAAATGGTAGGTTTTTGACCTGTCCAAATGCTGAGAAATCTTGATTTGGTCTTTTTAAAAGTTATTTTTAAAAAGATGTTGTATTGAAATGAAATTATTATTATTAATTTTATTGTCAACAATAAAGCCACCTCACAAGTGTATGTGACAATAGCTTTAAAAAACTATTTGCATACACACACATACACACACACACACACACACACACACACACACACACACAAAATCACTTTGACCTTCACAGCAATCAGGTATTATTTCCACTTTGCACATAGAGTTAATACAGGAAACAGAATAACAAAAAAGATAAGTGATTTGTGGAAGGTCAAAGAGCAAAATTATTTTTTAAATTTAATTTTTAAATTAAAAATTAAATTTTAATTGAGTTTAAAAAAAACAAACTATCTTTTTTAACTCTCTATTTGAACTGACAAGATAGAATGGTGAAACCTATCCTTTAACACTAGTGGCATAAAGCTATTCCATTGTACAAATACAGTCTGTGGTAGGTAGGATCAATAATCTCTTTCCAAACAAGGTGGGGGCCTCCAAGAATTGGCCTAGTTAATCTGTGAATATGAAAAATAGGACATATAACTGCAAAAGAGGATTAATGAAAGGAAAAAAGATGACTATATATCTATGTGGCAAATAGAAAAAGAGGGGGGCAAAGGTACCAAGTCCCCCAAACTGAAGAACTCAGGAGGGAATGAAGGTACCAAGTCCCCCAAACTGAGAAGCTCAGGAGGGATCTCACCCTTATCTTTGTGGTCAAAGGAATATATGAAACCTGGATTAAAAAAAGGTGAGAACAATACATTTCTGGATATGAAGTGATATAAACCCTCATAAGAACGTTAGTATGAATACCTAAGAAGATCTGTTTATTTGAGCAAGAAGTCCTCAGTCTGCTCTTTACTGGTATTATTAAAATTCTCTCTGCTCTTTGAAAGCATCTTTTGGCTATATGGATTCTACCCAGGAATGCTGTGATATGGACAGTGAAGCCATCTTTTTTTGTGAGGCTTGCAGATTGGAAAGTGAGGAGGGTGATAAGGGAATGCCAAGAAAGGAAGAATACTTACAGCTGAAACTCACATGGGGTCTCATTTCGTTCCGTAATGCAATACTACAGATGTTACCAATACCAGTACCTACAGGACTGCTCTTCTTGGAATATCTATTTTCAGTCCTGGTCCATTACCCTCTGCCTGACAGGATTTGCCTAGAATTGTCTCACTAGACCATTTTTAGGTTCACTCCATCATTAAGGAATCTAAGCCTTTCAAACTGTTAGTCCAACTAGTATCCAGGTTCAATCTCACCACACAGGAAAGTCACCTAACCTCCCCAGGCTTCACATTCCTCATCTATAAAATGAGAATGTTGACCTGCAGACCTTAAAGGTCTTCTCTAGGTCTAGATCTATGATTCTATGGTCTTGTGAACCTACAAAAGGTAATAACAGACAAGTAAAAGAAGAGTCATTTATTTGATCATGGAGCAAAATTGTCAAGCAGTCAGGACGTAATCATTTTTAACAATAGGTTAGTGAAAATGTTCTAGGCAAGCATCTTAAGCAAATCAGCCTCTAGGCTCAATTTTCTGGTGACAGCCCTGGTGTTTCAGGATCATTTGGTAAAGGCTGGATTGGAGGCCTACGCTTGGGCTGAATGTCTCTCTGCACAGGTGTTGATCAGGGCTCATTAAGTCACTGGAGAAAGACTTGATCAACATTTTTGGTCATTTACTCTCAGCTTTCGGATCCTCAAAATTCAACAGAAGATAACAACTTTAGCCAGGTCTACATTTATTTGACTCTTTCCTTTGCTTTTTCCTTTGGAAAACTCTCTTCCCAATCTGGGTTCCATTGTTCTTTTCCCTCCTGCCCCCCAAGATTCATATGTTTCCTCCATTAGGGTCTTGCTCACAGCAAGAAGCTGCTTCAGATCTAAACTGACAAAAGCTTAAGGTATAACATGTATCAAAGATATTTGCATTTCAAGAATGAATTCTTGAAGACAAAAGCCTGAGATGAAAAACACTAATTCCTAATTCTGGAATTAAGGCCTCCATGACAAAGAATGCAAAAAAAATATTCTGGATAGGGCCTTGCCCAGCATCCCTTAAATCATACTTTGTTGGTAGGGGCAGCTAGGTGGTGCAATGGATAGAGCACCAGTGCAGAAGTCAGGAGGACCTGAGTTCAAATCTCACCTCAGACACTTGACACTCACTAGCTATGTGACCTTGGGCAAGTCACTTAACCCCAACTGCCTCATCCTGGGTCATCTCCAGTCATCCTGATGAATATCTGGTCACTGGATTCAGATGACTCTGGAGGAGAAGTGAGGCTGGTGACCTGCACAGCCCTCCCTCACTCAAAACAAAGTCAAGTGCAAGTCATGTATTATTTCTCTGATGGCATGATCTTCTTCAGCAATGAAGGATGAACACACTTTGTTGGTATCTGCCTATTCTTTTTAGCCAAAAATCTCAATACGTTGATAACAACCAAATTTGCTCATGACTCCCTATTATAACGCCTTGAATCCAGTAAGCGCTTGAGAGACACTATGGCATAGTAGCAACACTCTTGCACCTAAAGTTGGGAGACCTACGATTAAATTCTGCATTAAACTCTTGGTACCTGTATGATGGTGGGAAACTTACTTAATCTCTTAGTGTATTAAATGTAAAATTGGGCATATTAATAATTATAATACTTGCCTCACAGAGTGGTTGTGAGAAAAGTATCTTGCATACCTTAAATGCAATATAATGATGAATAAAAGTGTTTGGTGAATTGCTTGTATTTTTGTTACAAAAGTAATTTTGTTATTGTTATTTAGAAATTTAAGCAGCTGATTGCTTGGCGTGGGCATGCTTTGAAAATTGTCGGTGTCATCTATGTAGAAGACAAACAAGTAGTATTGACTGCCTCTGTTGATGGGTCCGTAAGGTAAGTGCATACTTGACACTTCTCACCAAAAAGAAGTATAAAGTAGGGCTCCTTGGTAATTAAATAGATAGAGGTAAAGGAAGAGCTAGTCACATAATCTTGTGGTTCAAATGATAAAAACTTCTACCCCTGGAAACAAAATGGTATACATGAGTCTTGGGGCTATAGATTTAAGTTTAGAATTCTTTGCTAAGCTCTCAAGTGACTTAAATGATCCTATACCGTGACAAGGAGTAAAAAATAGTTTCCCAAAAGAAGTGGGGTTGCAGAGATCTGAAGAACCTAGACAAAGCAAATAACTCAGAGAAATGGGTCTAAACCTAAGGAATACCATGAAAATATGACTTGTAGAAAAGAACAAATGATGAAAGAAGAGGTACACATGAGCTGGCTGTGGCCAGAATAGTGATTACCAACTTTGTTTCTGTTTATTTGATTTTTTTAATACTTAAAAATTTGAATATTGCCTCCCCATGCTTTATAGAGTAAATATATGCATACACAGACATACATATAAATACACACATATCTCAGATACTACAGAGACTCCTATGTGGAAAGTAGAAAAGAAAGAACAAAGAGGTATACAAGTATTGTTATATAACATGTTTGGTGGGCAATTTTCTATCACAGATGACAGAGTTATCTCAACTTCAAGGATCTATGTTATCATAGCATTTATATGGGCATTCCCTTAACTCAGGTTGTAATAACATGGACATATTAATAGATGGTCTTCATGAATTTCTGTGACTGGTAAAAATAATTTGACAATGGGTGGCCAACCTTCAAATGATGAGCCTTTCCACATTTAGCTAGAGTAGTCTTTAAGTGAGAGATACTCTATTGTTGAACCTGTAGCTGAGTCTTTGAGTCTATTAGGATCTGCCAGAGTGTATACTCTTCTGGAATAGCCTTCACGGACCCAGGGTACTATCCCACCATGGTAATAACTAAAGTCCATTGGAATAGGCCATTGGGCTGCTAATGGGGCAGCTTCTGCTCTCCCAGTCTTGCTATATAACATACCTCATAGTATCTATTTATTTATCTATCTAAAAAGAATCTATGTAGTATCATAGATATAGACAGACAAGGATACATGCATGTCCTGTGTGCATGTACATACACATGTGTACATTATATATGCTTATATTTTAATATCCCTGAAATAATTACATGAATGAGCATGTCAAAAATTCAGTACAAGGAAATATTGCCCTAGACTGTCAAAGGTTCTAAACCTGAGGTCTCTGAACTTTTAAGAAATTAATAACTGTATCTGAATATAATTGCATTCCTTTGTAATGCTCCATAAAAAATATTCTGAGATTCTGTAGGTTTTACCAGATTATCAAAGGAGTTCGCAACACAAAAAAGGTTAAGAAAACCCCTACCTTAGAAGAAAAGAGAGCAAGAGAGTGAGAGGTGCTTGAAAGTAAATTCAAAGAGTTTGAACTTAATTTGAAAGCAAAAAACAATCAGTGGGTAATATTCATACTTTTGTGGCATATCATGCAAAATGGTAGACTAGGAATCGAGAGAGCCGACTGTTCTATCTCTACTACTAAATCAGCTTTGTATCATTTCATTTCAGTTTTCTCATCTGTAATATGAAGGGAATCTCTAGTGTTATTTTCTACAATTCTATGAGTTGATGTTAAAAAAAAACAAAAAAACTGCAACTAATTTTACCAGAATACTTTAATACTGAAAAGAAAATAGCTACCAGTATGCTCTCCTTTCTACTGTGCCAGTTTATGTACATAATTACTTCTTTGTCATACTTTTCTGATGAGCTTGAAAAATCCCCAGCCAGCCAAGAAGAAAACATAAGTCACAGAATGGCATTCTATTTGGGAGCAAAACTCCAGGACTGATTTTGCGTTTTACCACAGGAAATATTGCTAGTTGACTAGTAGGGATGTTTAGAATGCAACATTATATCACACACACAAAAATGTTATTTACAACTCTGGCCCCTCTACTCTGTACTCCATCCTATTTTCAGATACCTATCAGAAAAGCTGCTAATTATTTTCATCACTCATTTTTAAAATCATTTCTCCCTATCTTGTTAGGTTCAGAATTACTACTTCTGATTGCTAAGTGCCCTTCCCAGACACATTTCTTTTAAAAAATATATATATATATATATATATATATATATATATATATATATATATATATTATATATATATATAAAATTTTTATGTTCCCCAATTACACATTAAAAAAATTTCTAACATTTTTAAAGTTTTGAGTTCCAAATTCTATCCCTTCCTTCCTTCCCTACCCCCTCACTAAGACAGTAAGCAATCAGATACAGGTTATACATATTTCCATGTTAGTCATTTGGTACAAGAAGACAAATAAAAAACAATAATGAAAGTGAAAATAGTATGCTTAATACTGTATTCAGACAATATCAGTTCTTTTTCTGGAAGCAAATATGCTTCATCATTAGTCCTTTGAGATTGTCTTAAATCACTGTATTGCTGAGAATAGCTAAGCCAGATACATTTCTTTTCACAATAAAGGTGATACCTTCTCTGGGTCATTTCTAAATGCCCTCACTTCTGAATCTTATTAAACAAACATATGCAGATCTTTTATACATGTAATAAGTGTGGTTAAAAGACAAGTTTGAGTCAGAACCAGGAAGTCAGTCAAAAAGCAAATGTTTAGTGGGGTTAAAGTTTAGTATAGCTAAAGTCCTAGAAATTAAGATTCAAGGAAATCACAGAGATACATTCAGAACCTTGGAGAACTCCAAGTCTAAAGAGTTCAGTAGCAGTTAATAGCCTGTTAAGAGCAATGGACCAAAGCAAACTGAAGGCTTTGATACTCTTCCCTAAAGGTATCCAGGTTTTCACATTGTTGGGATATCTAGCTTTTAAACGAAATGATAACTTTACACTTATTATTTCATTTGTGCTTTGCAATAATAATATGATACTACAGAAAGAGTCTTAGAGAGGTGAAATGACCTATCCAAAGTTACAAGGTTAGTAACTGACAGAACAAAGCTTCAAACCCAGGTCTTCTGACTGTATTAGGGACATACTAGGTGAAAACAGACCATCTGGATTTTAGAACTCATAATTCTTAAGGATAGATCAGGCTGGTATCAATCCTCAAAGTTTACTTTTGGAATTAATATTTATATTCTCCTGTTGTTAGTTAGAGTCCCCAGTTTTGGTCAAATACTCATTCTAAGATCTCCCAAGCTGGACCATAGGTGGGTCCATCCTGCTTTCCTATGGGACTTTGAAATGAGATAAGAAAATAAGGAACACCCCCCCCCCATATGTCATTTGTTTTATCTTCATTATGTAGGAGAATTTTTTTTTTACTGAGAATTCCCTTTAGTTATTTTGTGTAGAAGAAAAACCATGCATAAACTGATGTCAAAAGATATTCCATGGTCAACGATCCATTAATGTCATCTTTTTTTCAGAGTCCAATAATTGAATGAGTATAATTATAATATAGAATGTAAACTTGTAGAGGGAAGGGACTGATTCATTTTATCTCTGTATCCCCAGTGCCTAGAAGTGCCTGAAACATAGCTGGGGCTCAACAAATGTTTGTTGATTGTTACCAGTGGCGGGGTGGGGGTGGGGGGAGAGACAGATAGGCAGAGAGAGACACAGAGAGAAAGAGAGAGAGAGACAGAGAGACAGAGAGAGACAGAGAGACAGAGACAGAGACAGAGAGAGAGAGATCTGAGGGAGTAATAATGTCAGACCCTAAACAATATTTTTTTTTTCAAAGATATTGGGTCAAATGAGATATATAAGTCAAAGGAGAATGCAGTTTTTAAACTTTTTTTTCCAAGTGTCAATACTTAAAGGCAACATAGATTCATTTTATGGTCTGATTTAGCACATGTATGTTCTATCAGTAATCCTGGGTCCTAATCACCCCTGCTTGGTGATGCATATCATTTGTGAGAAATCACTTAATCAATCTCTCCCTTAGGTTCCTCCTTTGAAAAATAAATGTATGCTGCTGTACGGCCCTAAAGTTTTGTTCAAAACTTTGTTTATATGCTTTATATGAATTGTCTTATAGAATTGCATGGGATAAGAATTAGATATCTGAGATAAAAGCATATTTAAAAACTGAAGGATCAATTAAAAAAGTACAGAAATGTTTCTTACTATCATATATATATGTATATATATATATATATATATAATTTTATGCTTATATATATTTTCCTCCCACCTCAAGGGTTTGGCATGCTCGTAATGGACATTACTGTGGCTACTTTGGACAACGCAGGACATTTGAACTAAATCAAGTAACTGATTTCATCTTGCCTTGTGATGTTAGTGAATACCCTGTAGAAGTAAAAGAAGAAAGCAAATACACAGAAAAGAAACAGAAATATGAATATCCTCTAATATTTGACCGTGAAAAGTAAGGCAATAATTTTTATTTAGAGGGGCACTTATGAGAGTGGGAAGCTATAAACTATAGTTTTAACAAGATAATGAAAGTTATTGCCAAATTGAGAAATTATTTGTGTGTGATATGTAATATGTGTGTTCCACATGTGAGAGTGTATTAATAATACAAATAATACAGTAAGGGAGTGTATTATCTTTTTTTTTTTCTGACCCATGATAGGGTTGGAATCCAGCAAGGGACAAGCACAAGTAAAAATCAATTTAACTAGTTTTAAGGGTTTGTTTTATTTTTAAAAGGTTCTCCCTTGGATATATCATATCACACACACACACACACACAACATACACACATGCATGCACACACACACATACATATCCTTTCTTTCAAAACTACTGTAGTCCAGAACATAGCACATCATCATATATCTATATCATTTCAATAGCTTTTGAATTGCCCCTGGTCCCATCCCTTCCTTTCATTATATATATTATCACCACGTATTTCATGCTCCTGTTATGCCTCCCTGTTGTCTTTAGGATAACATGTAAACTTTTTTGACTCCCTCAGACCTATAACTAAAGTGGGAGGTGATTTGAGTTGTGTCTCAGGGCACTTAAGTTGAAAAGATGTAAAAGATAGTTTAAGAATGATTTTTAAAGATTTTGCATTTTGGGATTTTTTATATTTACATTTTGGTCACATATACATGTTTTTGCAGTTGAAAGAAATGAATTTAGGACTTGTTGGCAAGAATAATTAGCTATAGAAGAAAACCAAGAGATATCTACCTCCAAATGAGCTCCTCCCCTGTACAGCTATACTATACATTCCTCCCACCCCATGTGGTAACCTCCCTAGCAATATCCTGGTATCTCTTCTCCCACAAGGCTGGTATCCTGAGATCTCTCTCCTTATGGGGTGATATCCCAGGATTTCCTCTCCTACTAGCTTAATTTATTTTTTTTAATTCTGGTATTACCATACTTTGTGTTGTTTATTCCAATTATTTTTTTCTCTTTAATTTATTTATTTTTAGTTTTCAACATTAATTTCCACAAGATTTTGAGTTCCAAGTTTTCTCCCTATCGCTCTCCTCCCCCCACCCCAAGACACTATGCATTCTGATTACCCTTTCCCCAAATCTGCCCTCTCTTATCCCCATTTTCTCTATTTTCTTGTAGGGGAAGATAGATTTCTGTACCCCATTACCTGTATTTCTTATTTCCCTGTTACATGCAAAAACAATTCTCAACATTTGTTCCTAAAACTTTTGAGTCCTAACTTCTCTCCCTTCCTCCCTCCTCACCCATTGCCACTGAGAAGGCAAGCAATTCAATATAGGTTATATATGTGTAGTTATGCAAAAGATTTCCATAAATACTCATGTTGTGAAAGACTAACTATATTTCTCCTTGCCCTATCCTGCCCCACCATTTATTTTATTCTCTCTTTTGACCATGTCCTTCCCCACAAGTATTTACTTCTAATTACTCCCTCTTCCCATTTGCCCTCCCTTCTATCATCCCCCACACCTCACTTATCCCCTTCTCCCCTACTTTTCTGCCGTGTAAGATAGGTTTTCATACCAAATTGAATGTGCATTGTTATTCCTTCCTTAAGCAAAATGTGATGAGAGTAGGCTTCCCTTCTTCTCTCACCTACCCCCTTTTCCCCTCCATTGAAAAAGCTTTTTCTTGCCTCTTTTATGAGAGATAATTTGCCCCATTTCATTTCTCTCTTTCTCCTCCTAATACATTCTTCTCTCACCCCTTAATTTTATTTTTTTAGATATCATCCCTTCCTTTTCAACCCTGTGCTCTCTGTCTACATGTATATAATCCCTCCAACTGCCCAAATACTGAGAAAAATCTCAGGAGTTACAAATATTATCTTTCTGTGTAGGAATGTAAACAACTCAATTTTAGTAAGTCCCTTATGATTTCTATTTACTGTTTACCTTTTCATGCTTCTCTTCATTCTTGTATTTGAAAGTCAAATGTTATATTCAGCTCTGGTCTTTTCATCAAGAATGCTTGAAAGTCCTCTATTTCACTGAATGACCATTTTTTCCCCTGAAGTATCATGCTCAGTTTTGCTGGGTAGGTAATTCTTGGTTTTAATCCTATCTCCTTTGACTTCTGGAATATCATATTCCAAGCCCTGCAATCCCTTAGTGTAGAAGCTGCTAGATCTTGTGTTATCCTGATTGTATTTCCACAATACTTGAATTGTTTCTTTCTAGTTGCTTGCAATATTTTCTCCTTGATCTGGAAACTCTGGAATTTGGCTACAATATTCTTGGGAGTTTTCCTTTTGGGGTCTCTTTTAAGAGGTGATCGGTGAATTCTTTCCATTTCTACTTTACCCTCTGGTTCTAGAATATCAGGGCAGTTTTCCTGATAATTTCTTGGAAGATGATGTCTAGGCTCTTTTTTTGATAGTGACTTTCAGGTAGACTGATAATTTTTAAATTATCTCTCCTGGATCTATTTTCCGGGTCAGTTGTTTTTCCAATGAGATATTACACATTGTCTTCAATTTTTTCATTGTTTTCATTTTGTTTTGTAATTTCTTGGTTTCTCATAAAGTCATTAGCTTCCATCTGTCCCATTCTAATTTTTAAAGAACTATTTTCTTCAGTGAGCTTTTGAATCCCCTTTTTTCATTTGGCTAATTCTGCTTTTTAAAGCATTCTTCTCCTTGGCTTTTTTGGACCTCTTCTGCCATTTGGGTTAGTCTATGTTTAAAGGTATTATTTTCTTCAGCATTTTTTGGGTTTCCTTTAGCAAGCTGTTGACTTGCTTTTCATGATTTTCTTGCATTGCTCTCATTTCTCTTCCCAATTTTTCCTCTACCTCCCTTACTTGATTTTCAAAATCCTTTTTGAGCTCTTCCATGATCTGGGACCACTGCATATTTTTAGGTCTTCCTCTCATGGTACACTTTGTTTTTCCTCATCCAAAAAGATGGAAGAAAATACCTGTTCACCAAGAAAGTAAACTTCTATAGTCTTACTTTTTCCCCTTTTTTGGGCATTTTCCCAGTCAGTTACTTGACTTTTTAGTCCTTTGTCAAGTGGAGAGTAAACTCTGTGGACCTGTAAGTTCTCAGTTCCTCCAAGGAACTGAGCACAATTAAGGGAGAGTAGTTTACTCCTCTTCTGACCTGTTTTCTGGACTGGGAGCAACCACAAGATTTTCTGTCTGGGATCTGTGAGTAGGATTTCTTCTCCACAGCCTCCACTAGTTCCACCATATCAGTGCTCCTCCTAAGTCCAGGACCACCACTCAGGGATGAGATCCAGAACAGCAGCTCAATTCCTCAAGAGTCTTTAGACCAGGGACTCTAAAAATGGATGCTGCTGCTGCAGTGGCTGCCGCAGCCCTGGAACAAAGGTTAGGGCCCAACCCTGCTCCCTTTTCACATAGGTGAAAGAGCTTTCTCACTGATCTTTGAAGCTGTTTTTGGCATTTATGAGTTGAGAAATCTGGGAACCGCAGCTGCTGCCCATGATTCTGCACCCTGAAGTCTGCTCCAGTCCTCTCTGTGCCATGCCACATGGCCCATGCTGGGCTGCATTCCGCTTCTGAGCCCAGTAAGATAGACCTTTCCTGTCAGTCTTCCAGGCTCTCTTGGGCTGAAAATCTCTTTCACTCTGTTGTTTTGTGGTGTCTGCTGCTCTAGAAATTGTTTAGAGTCATTTTTTACAAGTATTTTATTGGCTATGAGGGTAGAGCTAGAACAGATCCATCCTTCTACTCTACCATCCCCACTTATTCCAATTACTAAAATTTACTATTTATATCTCTGGCCTTCATAATCTAGTTCCAATCTACTTATTCAACTTTTTCTCTCAGTATTCTCCAACCCACACTTCCATTCCATATAGATGAATCTCTCCACTGTCACCTGAATAATCCATGCTGACTTCTTCCTTCATATGCTTGCTTTTGATAGATGCCACTCCTATCTCTGAAATATCTTCCTTCTTTCCTTTCACCTAGCCAAATCCTATACATCCTTCAGGGTGTATTATCTCCACTAAACTTTTCCTAGATATTTCATAGAATCATCCTGAATTTTGAATTGTAAATACCTTAAAAACCAGTTAATCTGACCTCCTAATTTTATAGATGAGGGAACTGAGATTTACAAAGATGAAATCACTTGTCCAAAGTCTCACATAGTTTATAAATATCAGAGCTGGGATTTAAACCCAGGTCCTGTGATGCCAAATTCAGTGCTATTTTCCCCAGTGCATCATGTTGTCACTGATAAACTAGGTTTCCTATGTTAGCCATAATTATATTTTTCAAGACCAGTCTTCTTTTTAAATGTCTATTTCTTGTTGTTGTTTTTTCAAGTATCTATATCTTGTCAATTTCTTTTCCTAAAACTGAATAATGATATAAGGGATCTTTGAGGTTTTCCCTCACCTACCAGGATGCCATATTTCATTTGTTGTTATTACTATTACAGAGTGACTGGCCCACAGGAAAAAAAAAGCTTTATTTTTTTTCATGGAACATTGTTCTGCCTGGTAGCCATTTTTAAAATTATATTGCCAGTAAAGATGTTTAAAAGCCATATTGCATGTTCCCAATTGAATTTTTGAAGTAGGATGGCAGGCTATATGGAAAGAAAACACTGCCAGACACTTCATTTTAGAAAACTTGCCATGATCCAGATGAAAGCAAACCAAGGGTCAGCCATAGCTCATGAAACAGTGGATTTCCCAAATCTACTGTGCATTATCTCCTACCATATGCTAATATATATATATATTGATTATAGAAACCATGCTGTTTTCTTTGGGCAGTGGTACTGGTAATCATAGGAATCAGGACCTAAATGTGGTGCTGTGGGTATGTTCTGGACTTAAAAAAGAGAAACCTTGTGGTTTTTCTTGTGGTGGGGAAAGGGAAAACAGGACCACTTAAGAGATTCTTGTTTTCAGGAAGGAGAGGTACTAAATGACCAACCCAGATTCTAAGGTTCAATGATTTTATGAAGTTGAGTGTTATATGGGTAGGGTCAGCAGTAATTTCTCAAAGATTCAGCTGAGGCTGAGTTAGGGGACTTGAGAAGCACGAAGGGAGATATCAGGATTGAGGCTTTGTTGCGGAGATGTACTTTAGTACAATTAACTGCTAACACATATTTTTCTTTATATCTTTTTATGCAGATGGAGGAAAATGAGTTCATTCTCCTTATTATTCAGACGACCAACTCCCAAACCCTTTGATGTTAATCAAGAATTTAAGTTTTTCAAAGCCCTTTCTTCTCCTAGGGTAATTTTCCTCTTTTCTATTCCTTCTTTTTTTGTTTTCCTAGATGTATACATGTTAAGAAGAAAAGTAAGACCCAGAAGACTTTTTTTTCCTCAGTCACAAACCCAACCTTTTTCTGTGTGAAGATGGTAGATAGAAAGGTGTATGTTATTCATACCATTTCAGTTTTTAACATCTCCTGGGACTTTAAGCAGCTTAGGCATTTGGTCATGGAGTTGACATGAATTTTATTAGCTATTTTTATGTGTAGCACAACCAATGAATTTTCACCACTATTCATGCCACTTACATTCTGTCTTATTAAAAGGAGGAGAAAAAAGTCATATAATTGAGATTAAATGATTTAGCTAGTCCTAGAGAAAATAGAAACTTGCTGAGCTCCCTGGTCCTAATTGGGCAAAGTTTAAAAGAGCACTAGCTCTGGATTCAAAGGATCAGGGCACAGATCCCTTTTCTGAGACTTAGTCTCTGTGGGATCTTGGGCAAATCACTTAACTTCTTTGGGCCTCAGTTGCCTCATCTGTAAAATGAAGATTTGGGACTAAATGGACCCTAGGTCCCTTTCTGCTCTAGATTTTGATTCTGTGACTTTTTCAGTATGGCAGAGCAGAGAAGTTTAGTTCTTAAAGTTAAGGTCAAATCTACCTCATTTAAACCTCATTAGCACTCCTCAGGGGCCATTTTCCCTCTCTGGATTTTTGCTACTTGTGTAATTTATTTCCTTCTGAATCCTGTTTATACTTGTTCAACACTGTTCCATGTAGGAGCCTACCATTACAGTCATCACCACTGAGAGCTATTAACTAAATGTGAACTTTCCATGGAAGACATACATGTTTCAATCACTTTCTTCTCTTACAGATCAGAAGAAATGTTTTGGAAAGTACAGTGACAGGAAACAGAGAAGCTGGGGTTATATTTGGTTCCCTATCTATATACAGGGTAAGTTCAGGTTATGCTTCTTTTTTAGCATAGTAGAGTCAAATTCTCTCATGATTTTAAAGTAGAACACCTTAAATCATCAATCAATACATATTTATTAAAAAATCTACTTCATGCCCACTCAGCTAAGTGCTATTGATAATACAAAATACATGTAAAACATTCCTGTCCTCAATGAGCTTATAGTTTCTTTAAGAAGATAAAAGTAATTCATATGAAACATTTCAAAACAATTGAATGCTAGACTGCACTGCTCTCTCTTTTTTCTGATCTCTCCCTTCTGCCTACAAACATTTTTAAGTCTTTAATCCTAAAAAAGAAAGAAAAAGACTTCCCTAAACTAATTTTTTCAAGCTACCGCTCTCTCTCTCTGTGTGTGTCTCTCTCTCTATCTCTCTCTCTGTCTCTCTCTCTCTCTCTCTCTGTCTCTCTCTCCCCCCTCCCTCTCTCCCTTCGTCCCCTAAAGCCTGAGAATATTGCAGATTGCAGCCACCCTGTCCATCAGAAATCATGTAATTCATTCATCTCACTGTCTGGACAACTGTTGCCCTTCTCCCCATCAAAAACAAGTAGAGGTTCTCATCAAAATAACATCACTGGGTAGTTCTGGGATAGGTAACCCCCAGGCTGTATAAGGAGTTTGTAGTGGATCTAAGTAACATTTTTTCAAGAATCTCCAGAAGGAGGCTACTAACTTGTAGATTTACAACTATTTAAAATGGTTCATAGAAGAGGCAGAAAAAAGTCACATCTATTCAAGAAACCCATCATAACCCTATACAAGGTAAAAAAGACACAATGGAGGAAGCATTAACACAAGAAGCTAAAGGCAGTTAACACTAAGGAGGAAGCCTAGACCTATAACTACAATACGTTTTCCTTGTGGCATGACAATTCTCAATTAGTGACATTTCCTCCACAACTTACTAGGCTTTTACCCATGGGTGGTATTTTCTTCCTATAAACTCATCCTCTTCATCATGAAGGTCTTTTTTAGCTCATGATGAGTGGGTTAGTGATCAAAGCATTGATTGTAGGTAATTACTCTCAGTATTCTTCCAAAACCCCATCAACCATCACACATTTATTAAATGCCTATGTGTAGAGTGCTGTGCTAGACACTGGGTAGAAGTAGAGGGAGGAGAATATTACACTTAGATAAGACATAAAATCTAGTAGGGTAATAATGCAACCATCCGAAAATAATCATAATAGAGGACAAATAATTCTAAGTGGTGTAAGTAGGGCAATGATGCAAATGGCCACTAGGAGATGTCCAAGATTTAGGGACTGGTATGATCAGCTATTTAAGAAGATCTAAAACAAGAAATGACATCATGGACAGATCCCTGGGATTAGAAAGGAGTTCCATTTTCATCCCAATACAAAAATGCAAAAGGGATAATACAGTGACATAATCCAGAGGAAAGAGGCAAGTTCAGTACACCATGGGAGATGCTGAAGTGAATAACACTGGGAGTAGAAGGGGAAAAGGTTGTGCAGATCAGGGAAGAGCCATGAAAACTAGACAGGAAGTTTAATATCCTATCAACTATTCATTTTTATTTTCCAGGTTCCAAGCCCCACAAGTCTGAGATTCCTTCCCCTCATTGGTGCAGATGCACAGAAGGAGTCTTCAGAAAATTTCCAAGGAAAAAAGAAGGGAGGTCGTGTTCAGCATTCACAAGTAAGCTACGTGCTAGGAATTTTTTGATGTGTTTCTATGAATTTTTAATGTATTTTTAAAATCCAATTTTTTTTTATTTTTAATTTCAAATTCTCTGTCTCCCAATTCCACCTCCACCCATTAAGGAAACAAGAAAAAAACAAAACAAAACATGTTACATGTAGGTAGACACACACATATAGTTAAGCAAAACAAATTCCCAAATTCCCATATTCCCATACTAGCCATGGTGTGTGTGTGTGTGTGTGTGTGTGTGTAAATGTATATATATTATATATTTTATTTATATATTTAATACATGCACATTGCAATCTGAGAGTTTATCACCCTTCTATCTGTAAATTTACAGCAAGTTTCATCATGAATCTTTTGCAACTATAGTTGGGTTCCATTGTGTTAATCAGAATTCCTGAGTCTCACCGAATTGTTTTTCTTTCACAGTATTGTTATTGTATAAGTTGTTCTCCTGGTTCTGTTCACTTCACTTTGCATCATTTCAAAAACTTCTTCCCAGGTTTTTCTAAAACCATCTCCTTCATCATTTCTTATAGCGCAAAAGTATTTCATCACTTACACATGCAATAACTTATTTAGCCATTTCCCAATTAACAAGCACTCCTTCATTTTCCAGTTCTTTGCCACCCCAAAATGCGCTACCATAAATATTTTTGTACATATGGGTCCTTTTCCTCTTTCTCTAATATCTTTGAGGTATAGAACCAGCAGTGATATTGCTGGGTCAAAAGGTATGTGCAGTTTAGTACGTTTGGGGGCATAGTTCTAACTGCTTTTCAGAATGTTCTACTCCTTATTTTGATTTGCAATCCTTTTCACTTTCTCCTGTTTATCCAGAACATATTGTACTTGAAATATTCTATCCCTTCTATTTATGTTCTAAACTCTTATACTGAATATGTGTTTAAGACAATAAGACAGAGATTAGAAGCCAGGTAGACAGAGGTAAAGCGAAGACAAAATTATCTCATTAAAATAATAAAGTTGTGTCTACTATGGCTTTCTGCCTCATAGTTTACTTACTTATTTAGACAATCAGGCAACCCCAGATGATATCTCTGAGAGATTTTATAACTCTTCTTTATTCTTGTTGTTATTATTGTTATTTTTATCCTGGTTACATGTCCCAGGGTATATTTATAGTATAATGTAATGGAAAGAGCATCACACATCACATTTGGATTCAGTAGACCTGGGCTAAGATACTGGATCTCCTACTTATAACTTATGTGACCCATGGCAAATGACTACATCTTAACTGTTTCCTTAACTGAAGAATGAGGGGGAGGAGTGGTTAGATTAAATAATCACCATGGTTCCTCTCAGCTCTTAAGTCCTATGATCCCTCCACTTGTACCCCACTATTAGTCAGTTTATAAGGCCTTAACCAAATTTGATGCCTTCTACCTAGTATAGTTGAATCCATGTCTTCCAGATCAAAAATTACCAAGAGGAAAAGATATAAAAAACAATGATTTTTGTAGTCCTTTTTTTACATGACATCAAACTGAAAACACGAAAAGAATAAGTTTTGGCGAGGGGGGGAGGTGTGGGGGGTAGACAGAGGATGATTTAATTACATTGTGACCATTACAATTACACTGTGGATCTTTTAAAGTCTTAACTGCCTGCTCTGAATGTAGATGGACTGGCATTAATGAGGTAGGATGGTGTAGTGGAAAAGACAACACTGGACTGAGTCAAGAAACTTCAGTTCTAATCTCCAAACATCCTGATTACGTGTCCTTGGCCAAATTACTTCATCTGTCTGTTCTTTCATGTTCAATGAGTTGATTGGATTAAATAATCATTTAGTTCTCTTTAAATTCTATATTTCTGATTGATATATAAGGCCCCATCCAATTCTTATTCTATTACATGAAGAGATAATGCTAAAATACACTTCAGTCATGGTAACATTGAATAAAACTTGAGTTGTATAAAAAGGAAGATAATAATTCTGGACTAGGGTTCAGAACTATGTATTGCACCAAAAGTAATGCATAAATAATTATTTTATTATGTCAATAATTATGTTGATGTTAGAATTTTAAGTCAGCAAGAGCCCCACTGAGTCAAAAAATACTATTTTTATAAAGAAAATGGTAATATTTTAATTTTGGGTTCATGGAATTCATAAGAACATAGGTAATTCAAAAAAGCTACCACCTCTATCAGTAATTTGGGTGGAAGAAAGACCATCTGATGGTAGAAGAGAACTCAATGAATTTAATATGATCTACTCTTGATTATGTGAGTAAATGATGCAAAGGACTAGATAATCTAGATGTAGTAGGGGTCTTCTTGCCAGTATACTAATATTCGTCAGAAGTTTTATTTGTCCCCCTCTACACAAAAATTTCTACTTAGAATGCATTATATGAATGGTTTGGGGCATGAGATCTGCCTTCCTATTTGGGTTTTGATTAGGCATATATTAAAAATAACTCACATTCTCTGAGTTAAACACTGACAACAAGGAAGAGATCTGGAACTTTGCTAGATGTCAATGGGAAAAGAGACTGAAAAAAGTCTGAGATCCAAAATCAACCACATATAAATATTGATGTGACATATACACATCCAAGCTGTTCCACTAATTAACTATGCAACTCTGGGAAAGACACTTTCCCTCTCTGGCCTCAGTTTTTTCTCTTTAAAATGAGGATATTAGACTAGGTCATCTCCAGGGTCCATTTCATCTCTAAGACTCTATGTTCCACAAATCAAGCTCAGATACTTCAAGGCTGATTCTTATAGCCCTTTTCTTGAAATGTGCAGGATAGCAATATATGTGTTCAGACCCAAAGGAAATAGTATGTCATTGGTTTTCTGGAAATAAATGTTTTTATTTCAGTTAATAATTCTGGTAGGTCATCCTGCATATAAGGAAAGATCATGCTAAGACTATCCCCACAGACTAGCAAGAACAGAACATATGAAACAGTACTACAATTTCTTCTGATTTGACAGGAGGATAAAAGATATGATATTTAGAAGAAGAAATGAGTCAAGAAACTTTGATATATGGAAAGAAAGCTGGATTTGGAGTCATTTTTGCTGCTTATAAATCCGTGCTATGTACTTTCCTGGGAATAACTTCAATATTTGCATATGAGTATGTCACTTCCTAGTTCTGGGACTCATCTATAAAATGAGGAAGTGGGACTGCATGATCTCTATGGTCCCTTCCAGCCCTAAATGCATGAACGTTTTTTAGTTACTGAAAATTAGCTTTTAAGATGCCAATCAGATCAATCACCTCAAATAGAATGATGGTCCACTCTATTGTTTTCCTGTGCCCAGCACATAGTAGGTACTTAATAAATGTTGACGGATTAAAGTAATATAAATGCTGAAGGTTGACTATAAGGAATAAAATCAACAAAAATATATTGATCTATTTTGTCCAGGCACTTAGAGTAGATCTTATGTCAGGTCTTAGATAGTTTTAACTTGGCCAATGATTCATGAGTAAGTCTCTTAACCTCCTTGTTTCCCCATTAAAAAAAAAAAAGAATAAAGAAAGACTATTAGATTAAGAAATAGCTGAAAATTCACTAAAAATGAAGATTGATAATGTGCTAGGAAACTGACAAATTCTAAACAATAATCATATCATAGATCATAATACTGAAAGGAACCCTAGAGGTCATCTCGTTCAGTACCTTTGTTCACAGATGAAGAAGCTGAGACCTAGAAGGATGAAATTATTTATTCATTTTTCCAACCCTTGCTCATGGTCACACAGAATGAATGACAAGAACTTGACTCTGCACTTTACCAACCCAGTGTTACTTAGTGATTTGGATGTAAAGGGAAGCATAAGCTTTCTCTTTGGGGAATGGAGGCAATTTTCCAAAAATCAGAGATACCAATAGACCTAATTAGGAAAAGAATGAATGTTTAAGCAAGAAGAGTAAAGAACCTCTGCTTCTCAGATTTATTTCATTTAGTCCACAGGGTAATATTGCTCTGGTCGTTGCACCAGTAATATGAGGGTGGGAGTGAGAATCCCTTCTGGAGGGTTGCTGTTGCTAAAACATTCAGAATCATTTAAGTTACATAAAGGAGCTGAAGAGCTGTGATTGACTAACATTTCAAAAGAAAGTGATAAGAGGTGACCCATACTCTGAAGCAGCAGTCTAAGTAACCGAAAGGCTATGATCAAAGGATCATACTTCCTAATCCTTTCCCATCTTCACCACTCTCTCTCTCTCTCTCTCTCTCTCTCTCTCTCTCTCTCTCTCTCTCTCTCTCTCTCTCTCTCTCTCTCTCTCTCTCTCTCTCTCCCTCTCCCTCTCCCTCTCCCTCTCCCTCTCCCTCTCCCTCTCCCTCTCCCTCTCCCTCCCTCTCCCTCTCCCTCTCCCTCTCCCTCCTTCCCTCCTTCCCTCTTACCCCATGCCCTTCCTATTCCCAATTCCATATTAAATTCAGTTAAAGCAGAGTAAGGGGAAGGAAAATGAAGTAGTACCCTTCAGTTGGGAAATGAGTCTACTACCTTATACTATAAGTAAAAACTCTTACCTTTGTACATCTGCTAACATTATTGATCTATCTATATATACACATGCACATATGCATATGCATATATATATTTGTGCTATTAACATAGGGTTTTTGTATCTCTGTTCTTAATTTTCAAGTCAGGAAAGTTTAATTTTTTGATATGGTTTTCTCTCTTAAAAAAGAAAACATTCAAAGTCAGATAAGTTAATTTTTACTTGTGATGTGGACGAGTTTCCTTGTATCAGTCAATAATTCTTAATATATATGTTATGTATCCACTTTAGAGAATGCTTTCTACTAGGAGAATATGAAGGGGTAGGGGAACGTTCATTTCCTTCCAGCGGAGTTTGTAATTTGTGAAAATTCAAAATGGCCTACAACACTTTTAATGTTTACATTTCAATTTTAGAAACTAACCAACATATCCTTTATTTCACAGTCTCGAAGGAGAAGTCTGAGAAAAAGTTTAGCCCCAGGGGTTAATCTGACTTCTGCCTTCTTCCCAGTCATTCAGAAGTAGGAGGAGAAAAATCAGAAGTTACTGCTATCCAGTCTTTAAATAAAACCTTGAGACCTGGTCAGCACCTTAGTGGACAATCTTTATTTCAACATGGTGGTGAGTATTCCTTTGAGTGTCTTCACACATCCTTTAGGCTGACCTAAAGAAAATTCTTTAGTATTTTCAGCTCAAAATATCAAGCAAACAAAAAGTCACTCTCAACATCCTAAATTCATTGAAGCCTATTTAAATAACCTGATTTGTTTTCAATGACCTATAAACAAACTTGTACAAAAGGAAATCAATGCACAGGTAAGAATCACTGAAAGGGAGAATACTTAGTTTCTACTAATTTAGTCTGTAAATTTGCATCATTTAGTTTTCCAAATGAGGGAAAATATTAATATATTTGAAACTATATACATCAAAAAGATGACCTAATATCTACAAATAACTATAACAACTTAATAGTCTTAAAGTCTACAAAATGCTTTCACTTTTTAAAAATATCCCCATTACTTTGCACAGTATTCAATTACATAGGAGATAATTAATAGCTATAAACTGAATTGAAGTGCAGTTTAGTATTGGGAGGAGAAGGGGAGGAGAAAAGGGGATCTATTCCCTATACCAAAGCAGACTGATATCTGCTCTGTGGTTTTAAGAGAGTTGCCTGGGACAATTGAGAAATCAAGTAGCTTTTCCTTCATTCTCAAAGTCAAAGTGTGGCAGAGGGAGGACTTGAATCTAGGACTTTTTAACTCCCAGGCAGTCTCACTATCTACCACACCAGAATGTCTTTCAAGGATACATGGTAAATTTAAATTAAATTTTAAAAATATATTGCTAAAGTTCAACTTTGATCACATCTCAACCCTTCCCCTACCTTCAAAAACAACTGAACTC
Organism: Notamacropus eugenii; assembly: GCF_028372415.1. NCBI lineage: Eukaryota > Metazoa > Chordata > Mammalia > Diprotodontia > Macropodidae > Notamacropus > Notamacropus eugenii. The sequence goes on from NC_092873.1 coordinate 402,664,137, forward strand.
CAAACTCTTTGGTCTGATATTTAAGGCCCACCATAATCTGGCTCCAGTCTACCTTTCAAACTTTATATTCCCATTCCTCTACTTTCTGCTACAGGCAAATTACCATGCAGATTTGTTTTACCCATTCCCATATCTCTTTCGTTGTTCCTATTTAGTATTTAAAATAGTAATTGTTTCTCTTTTACCCAGGAATCCTGAGGGTCTTCTCCTCCCAGTTTGATTTTTTTGTTGTTGTTGATTAAATGGGCCATCCCTTGAGTAACCACTTAAAGAAGCCTGTTCATTGAATAGGTGTGTCTCATTCAAAGTGAGAATGTGGTAAGACCTTAGCCTGAAAGGGCCAGGGTCTCACTTTGTATCCTGGGCCATCTCCAGGATACCTAATGAATATCAGGCCACTGGACCCAGATGGCTCAGGAGAAGAAAGTGAGGTTGGTGACCTTGCACAGCCTTCCCTCACTCAAACCAAAGTCAACAGCCTTCCCTCACTCAAACCAAAGTCAACTGCAAGTTGATCTTGATGTCATGTTCCTCTTCCAGAAAGAAGGAAAAACACAACAATCTTTGTTCCTACCACCCCCACCCCCATCACTGAAATGCAAGTCCTTTCACCCATTCCCATTTACTGAAACCTCACCCATTCTCTAAGATTTAAATGCTATGTCCATAAAACCTTCAGGGATCTGGAAATAGAATCACAAAACCTAGAATGTGTTGTTCTTTTTGAGAATCTTAAAGATCATCTAATCCAATGCTCTCATTTTACAAATGAGGAAATCAGTTTGCCAGCAAGCATTAACAGACTAAAATAAATTAACAAGCATTTATTAAACACCAACTATGTGTCAAGTACTTAGAGACTCAGTCTCTCCTCACATATCTCGTAGTACTTTGTATGTGTTTATCACCTTCTGCTTGGCCTTATTTATGTGCTGGTTGTAGCTTCCCTGATGAATTGCAAGGTACCTCAGAGCATGGATCATGCTTTCTTTACCTTTGTATGCCTCAGTGTCCCACAGGTCTTCAAGTAGAGGTATGTTGTGTGTAGAGAGGAATCTTATTCAAGTATGGTTTGTCCCAGGTTCAGAGGAGTCCCTCCCATCTCTAAAATTCTGTGACTATGAACAATAATGGTACTTCCTATTTCCATAATACTGGACTTGGGAGTTTATTACAGAGTCCTCTGAATCTCAGCTCTATTGCTAATTGGCTGTACAACCTGGGTCAGGTCACTGAAACTCCAGGGGTAAGTTTCTTTTTCTCTATCATAAGTGTATGATTTATGTATGATAGCTATGTATGATAATTCTGCCACTATTCCTTACAAGGTTGAGGAATATGTTTTAAATCCAGGTGCTTTTCCCTCAATATCAAACTGACTCTCCTCAGTGTGGGTTGAATTGATTCATGATCAAAAGTTTTCCATGGTTTCCAAGTTCTCCAGTACTCTCAGGATATAGGCAGAATTTCTTCAACTGACTTTCCAGGGTCCCCCACAATCTCTCCCCAATTTAACGATCCACGTTTTTTCCCTCCAGCATTACCCTTCCAGAGATAGAGAAACTAGAGAAAATCATAGTGTATTCATCCCCATCGGTGCTTCCTAACATTTTTAAATAGATGAAATCTACTTAAAATTAATCTTACGAAGGGCAGCCTGGGAGGGGAGGAGAAAGGGAATTGTGTGTATGAGTGTGTGTGTGTGTGTGTGTGTGTGTGTGTGTGTGTGTGTGTGTGTGTGTGTGTGTAAGAGGATAGGAGAAAATTGTCAGTGTCTTTTTTTGGTACTATGCCACCTTCTTATTTCCTGCCCCCTGCCTCCCTGAGGCATATCCAGCTGCCTGGTCCCCATAGCAACTCAGGGAGAGCTCCCTGATTTACTGTGGTCTTGTAAGGACTTTATTTATCAAACACTATGTACCAATCACTCCTTCCTGGTGGTTATCCTCACTGTCCTGCAAATGTACACTGCTCTTTGCTGCTTTCACTGTTCTGCTCATATTATTTTCTCCAGTCTGAAATAACCTGCTTCCTACCCCCAGCTATATAAATCTGGCCCCTCCTTCCAATTAGTCCCCAATAAATACTACCGACTCCATAAAACCTTCCTTGATTACATCATGTTGATCTCCTACCTCTCTCTAATTCCTATATTCTTTGTCTGTAATAACGACTTTTCACTTAAGCATATAATGTTTTTTATTGTTTTTAACTGTTTAATTTGTGTAGGTCAATCAGCAAGCATTTCTAGTATATGCCAGGCCTTCTGCTAAGTGGGGATAAAAAAAAAATTAAGCTGTCTCTGCCCTCAATTGGCTTACATTCTGACAGGGGACACAAGATATGTATATGTAAATATATAGAGCAGGGTACAATTGTTTTGGTAGGGCAGGCACACACATATGGGAGGATCAGTAAAGATTTCATAAAGAAGGAGGCATTTGAGTTAAGCCTTGAAGAAAACTAGGGATTCTGAGAGGTGGAGGTGAGAAGAGAATACATTCTAGGTGTAGGAACAGCCAGTGCAAGAGCATGGAAAAGAAACATGTTATTAGCTCAACTAGAATATAAGATTCTTGAAAAAAAATGGACAAATTTTACACTTTTTGAATTTTTATTTACCACATGCACATAGTAAACAATCAATATACATACACTTGTTTAACACTATTTTAATTAAGTGACACATTCTGGAGGAGGTGAGATCAACAGAAAGCTGCTCTGAACCTGGTCATCAAATGCTGGCTCTGTCTTTTGTTCAGAAAATCCTTAAACTCCATCTGCCTCATGGTGCAGTCCAATTTTAAGAATCACCTCTCAATATCTGGCCCAGTATCTTAGTGCATCCTCTTTATGTGAAAAAAAATGTCATTATTTCTCCTCTGATGGATGTTACCTAGCCTTCAGTGCCAGGAACATTTGGTGCTATGTTCATAATAGTTAGCATTGCAGTGAAAATTACCATTCATAGTTTGTGTCAGGAGCAGAAAAATGAAAATAATTTGCAAAATTCATTGTCTTTTCAATACTATCTCAAGAAGGGAGTCTATATAACTTATCCAACAGATGAAAACTTTGCTTGTTTATACTTAAACTGGTTGACTTTCCTAAAGAAATTATCAGTAGGTCTAGATACGAAAAGATTAATTCTAAAGAAACATACCATTTTCCCTCTGTCAAGTGCAAAATACTTCCATTTTTGGAATATCATTTTGAACCAAAAAGAGAGGTAGTATGGAACATGAGAAAGAGTATTGGTTCTGAAATCATCTATAATCCTTTGCTTAAAGATATAGTTGCTGAATACCTCTTACAGAAGTACAAAGTGTTTGAGATAGCCCTTGATGGGCATGATATTCTATGGCTGCCCAAAAAGATTTTATTATATAAACTCCTGTATTATTACATATCACATATTAAACATATATAATATGCATAAGTGTGTATGATATATAACTCCTCAAAAAGAGAAGTGGTATTCTCAGTACCACTAACATTGCTTTCAGATGGAGAAATTGGGACAGAGAGGTTACACCCTCCTGCTAGAACACACTACCTTTCTCTGTCAATCAATAAATATTAAGTGCCTTCTATGTGCCAAGTACTATGCTAAGTAATGGGGATGCAAAGAAAGAAGAAGATAGTACCAGCCCTCAAAGAAATTTCTAAGGATCCTGAGTCACAGCGATGACCAGAATTCCCACAGTAACCCTATAAAATCAGTGGCAATTACCACTAGTACCCAGATTATCCTATTCTTAGCCCCACAAAATCCCTGGCTTTGTCCTGCTGTGCCTACTGTGGTTAACCCCCAAATCTCTGATACAGCTAGACATTGGTTCACAGATTCATGTTTTTAGCACTGAGACAGAATATGTCTGATACCATGTTACCTTGCAGTATCTGATAAGTCACAGTTATTAGTAAAACTTGGGAAAATTTGCAGAGTGGGAATATATGTAAAATGTAGAGCAATGAGCTGATGTATGTACCTCCTGCTTTGTAAAAAGTGTATAGACTCATTCAGTGACTTCATGTTATTCCAACCTGAAAGGCAGAACTTATCTAAGTACTCAAAACAGAAAAACAAATTTATCACTTTATAGGGAGAACAAGATACTCCCTAATACTCACTAAGGTTAACTTTTCTATGTATAACTCTAAACCCCTTCCCTACTTTAGGACTCTACAGTCACCCTCCCTCTCAGGCAAGTTCAATCTCTTCCTCATGATTGGATCTTTCCATATGCTTACATAGATGCTCAGGCCTCCCAAATTCTGTTTTATAGTTAGATTTCTTAGAAAATAAATTATCTACTATTTGATGCATTTTTCCTCACTACCCACTTTTCTGCTCAACCCCTTTCTTTAATCTGACTTCTACCCCCACTATCCTATGAAAACTGCTTTCTCTAAGGTCACGAATAACCACTTAACTGCTAAAACCAATGGTATTTTCCAGTACTCATCCTCTTTTAACTTTTCTGAGATTTTTGATACTATTGACCACTCCTCCCCTACCAGATACTCTGTCTTCTCTGTCTTCTCTTAGCTTTAAAGAAATCAAACACTCCAGATTTCCCTCCTCACTTCCTAATTACTTCCCAGTTTCCTTCATAGGGTCCTCGTGACACTCTTGTGTTTCCCAAATATCTGCTGTTGGCCCTCTTCTTTCCCCATACTGTCTCCCACCCTGAAATCTTTAGCTAACAACTATGCAAATCACCTGCAAAATTCTATATCCAATCCTAACCTCTTCTAAGATCCAGCTCAACACCTACAACTTCTCATAGGATTTCTCCTTTGGAGACAGAGACAGGTAAAACTGCCAACTTTTACACTCACCCATTGTCACTTGGGTTACCTGCTACTCTGATCTTTTGAAAATGGTGATGCACAACTGCTTACAAAATTCTCTCTAATACATTGTATTTTACCAAGTTATTTGCTTGTTTTCATGACTACTTTTTCATTTCTCATTGGATTTTGTATTTCATGATTATGCTATCCAGGATTCCATTTGGATCTCATATAAGCTGACATTCTTAATGCTAAATCCTGAGAAATGTCAGACAATTGGCCAGAAGCTATATGGTAAAAAAACAAAAAACCACAAAAAAAACCAATCATTTCCTTTGGGATAAAGGAAAAGCAAGTGCATTCCTCACAAATTTGGAAGAACAAACTTTATTCTCTGGTACTACTAAGAGTTGCTCTGCCAATCAGAAATGATCTCGGAAAAAAAGAAAAGCAACGCAACTCAATTCAGACAGTGGCCAAACCTAGATGTCTGACTGGGATGTGCTGATGTTGAATTTTAACCCTTCTCAATGAATCTAGTTCTGATTTTCAGCGACAACAATTGATCATAAAGATGCAATGTCCTTAAAGATATGGTTTTTATAAAGGTTTCTTTGTTGTTTTCCCATTGATAAGAATCTGTATGCAAAACAACTAATAATTTATGATATTGGAAAACTTGTGAAAACTAAACATCTACCTGCATGCTGTACAAGTATGCCTCCAGTAGAAAGAAGGCAAGGTAGAAATTTGTGCGGGCAATGGGGAAGCATTGGCTTATCCCATGCCAGAGTTTTCAGTATTTAGTATAACTAATGGCAGTCAATGGATAACAGTGAAAAAGCCAGCAGTTAGGATTACTAAATACTTTTCATTAGGGTACTGGCAATCTTCTTTAGAGGGGAGGTCCATTTCTACATACTTCAGAACCATAAGAACTTTGTTGCTATAAAGTAACTTGGGTATTATCCAGTCCAAATATCTCGTTATACAAATGAGTAATGTAAGGCCCAAAGAAGTTGAGGGACTTGCCTAAGGTCAAATAGAGAGTCAGTGAATGAACCTATATTCACATAGATCTTAACCACAATGACCCTTTCACTCTAACTCACTCCAAAATTATTTAATACCATTCTATGCCCATGGTAGATGCCTGTTGATGCACTGCCTAAATGAATCAATTTAGTCAAAAAAACTAGATCAACCAGGCTTTGTCCATTCACACTATGTACCAGAGAAACCATTCACATCTGAAATCAAGTCAAGAACTTCTCTTACTAAAAGGGTTGCACAACTTTATCCTGTGCCTAAGTATTTACATCTGGATTTTCATGGCCAGTGGGATCAAAATATTCTTCCATTTTCTAGGGACCACTTTAAAGCCTTATGAGGGATATAATACATCATGTAATGTGGCCCATTATGACTATATAAATAAAACTCAATACATTTTTATAATGGTTTGCATTATATAGCATGTTAAGGTTTGCAAAGTGTTTTAGAAATACTATATAATTTTATACTCACAATAATCCTGGTGCTATTACCTCCTTTCTGACAGATGAAGAAACTGAGGCAAAGATTAGTGACTTGCCTGGGGTCACACAGATAGTACATCTCTGAGGCAGGAACTGAACCTAGCTACTGAGCTGACACATTTTACAACATAGTCTGATCTATGTCTCTGAGTCCTCAATAGCTCATCCATCTTACTATAAGATTCAGAGACTTACAAGGAAGTCCTAGCATGAACTGAAGCATAGGTAGCATGTGTGAAATGAATCTACATTAAATGTTGGATTAGGTTGAACTGCATTGGATAGGATGAAATAGGATTAATTTATCCAAGTAGATTTGTTTCTCTAAGTTCCTTGATGACAGAGGCTATTTTTACCTTTGTCCTCAAACCCTTTCATGATGCCTGCCACTTGGTACAGGCAAAAAGTTCTTATTGAATTGAATTGGGTTTAACTGAAGTGGTCAGAATTCTGGAAGGAAAACATTGTCTTTAATGTGAATATCAGTGAACTTATGATGAGGATGGTGATAGGAAAGGCCATAGCCAAGTTCTATTACATATACTCTACCAAAATCTAAAAGGGCACAAAATCAAATAATAATTTGTTCATCCAAAGGAATAAAAAAAACCCCAGTAAATTCCTTCATTCACTGTAAGTATACAAAAAGACACCTAGAAGCTATAGGAACTAGAATAGGGATTTTGATAGGGAAGGCAGCGTGAATGCAAGTTAAGATGCCCTAAACCAGAAAGGCAGGAATGCAGCTGAGTCTTAATTGAAGTTAAGGAAACCAAGAAGTGGAATGAGAAAAGAGAAAATCCCAAGCATGTTCCAGTGCAAATGCATGAGGTTGGGAGATGGAGTGTCCCGTGGGACAAAAAGCAAGTTGGGTGGTAGAGTAAGTATAAGAGAGTAAAGTATAAGAAGACAAGACAGTTAGGAAGAGGATGAGATGGGAAGAGCTCTAAATGCAGAGTGTCTTACATTTGATATTAAGGTAACAAGGACCCACTAATTCATTAAGTAAAATAGTGACACAGTAAGTCCTATGATTTAAGAAAATTACCTTAGCAGCTGAGTGTACCCGCAATTGGAGTTGGTAGATCAATTGAGGTAGGTAGAGCAATTAGAAGGTTGCTGTAATAGTACAGGGGAAAAGTGATAAAGGGTAGAGAAAGAGTAGAGTAAGGGGTAAAATACAAATATGCACACATGCATATGTACAAGTGTATAAACATAGACATTTACTTGATAATATGAAGGTAGAAATGGAAGGATTTGGCAAAGAACTAGATATATAGGATGAGTAAGAGTAAGGAGTTGAGAATGACACTTGCAGTTGTGAACGCAGGTGACCGGTAGGATGATGGTACTCTTAACTTTAATAAAGTTCAGAATGATGGAGTGGGGGTAAAGGTATGAAAATGAGTTCTGCTTTAGACTGAGTTTGTAGTGCCTATAGGAAAACCAATTCAAGATGTCCAAGAGAAAGGTGGTAGCACAATTAGCAATCAAGAAAGAGGCTGGCATGTATAGATTTGGGAATCATCTGCATATAGATGATAACTGAACCCAATGGAGCTTATGAGGTCAAGAACTGAGATTGTTCACAGAGAGGAGAGGATCCAGGATGGAAATTTGGGAAATGCTGATGATGAGTGGACATGATATACATGAAGTTCTAGAAAAGGAAAGGAATATTCAGACAACTAGGAGAAGAACTAGGAAAGAGCAATGTCATGAAAACCTAGAGAGGGGACAGTACATAAAAGGAGAAGGCTATCAACAGCATCAAAGGTTTCAGAGAAATGAAGAAGGATGAAGGCAAGAAAAGACCATTAGACTTAGCAATTAAGAGATCATTAGTGACTTAGAAGAGAGTTGTTAGTTGAATGATGATGAGAGAAACCATATAGTAGAGAATTTAGGAGAGAATGAGAGAAAAGGAGGTGGAGGTACTTAGTATAGATTGCATCCTCAAGGAATTTAGCTAGGAGTGGGAGGGCAGATGTAAGACAAAAGCTAGCAGAGATGGTAGGATCAAGTGAGTTTTGTTTTATTTTTTAAGGATGGAGAGGCATGATTGCATTTGTAGGTTGATAACTGATAGTGACTGACCTCACTCAGTAGTACCATGGAGGGAGAAGACTACAGAGATGTGGTTAGGGACACTGATGTTTCCCAGTGCTCTGAGTACAGGTACATGAGAAGAGGTGAAAGTCAGTAGTAGGAACATTAGAAATCAGGGATAGGACCAAATAGTAGTTGATCACTGCATTCTAAAGTATAGAAGGTAGGAAGCCTGGCCCTGGCACAAAGTCCTAAAAAACATAGCTAAAGCTGGAGACATGAGTAAAAATTTTAAAATGCCAAAGACAATAAAGAAATACTATTATTCAAGAGCCACTGAAGAAGTAAATGAAGAAAAGGAAAGTATATTCACAATAAACACAGTCTCAGGGGTTTGTTTTTTGGTTTGGTCACAAGCACTCCAAGAATGACTAAAAGAATTGGAGCAATAATAAATGAAATTACAAGTGAAATAAGATCTCTGGGGAAAAAATAATTGAAAAGATAATGAATAACTTAGAAGAGAAGGTTGAAAACATTGTTCAGGTATTGAATTCCCAGAAAATAAGACTGAAACAAAGAGAATTCAATGATCTATGAAACAACAAGAAATATTGGAAAAAATAAATATTTAGAGAACAGCAGAAAATGAAAGATATCTACTATCAAAAATGACTAATGTGAAAAACAGGTTGAGACAAAGTAATTTAAAAATTAACAGATTCTAAGAATAACAGCCAAACAAAAATTTGGATACCATATTCCAGAAATCATAAAAGTTCCCAGGTCTAGTCAAACCAAGAGCAAAGTAAGAATGCAAAGACCACACCAGTCACCCACTGAAAATACCCAGGAGTGTCAAAGCCAAAATCTAGAACTTCAACATTAAAGAAAAAAGTATTACAAACATTCATAAAGAAAAAAATTCAAGTACCAAGGAACAAGTCAAGATCACACAAAACTTGGAAGCAGCTACAATAAAGAAGAGAAAATCTTGGAATATGAAATTCCAAAAGACAAAAAGATAAAAGCTTATAACTAACAATATCTTGCCCCATGAGACTGAGTATAATCCTACATGGGGAAAATGGACCTTTAATAGAATATAGAACTTGCAGCATTACATAATAAAAAAGACTAGAGCTGAGTAGAAAGTTTGAAATGCAAACACTGGAATTAATAGAAACCTAAAAAAAGGAAATGCATTTAACCATTTTGAAGAGGCTAAATGATTATGGAGTTGTTTTGTTGCTTGTTTTCATTCAGTTTTTTTCAGCCATATATGACTTTGTGACCCCATTTGGAGTTTTCTTAGCAAAGATACTGGAGTGGTTTGCATTTCCTTCTCCAGCTCATTTTGCAGATGAGGAACCTGAGACAAACAGGGTTAAGTGACTTGCCCAGTGTCACACAGTAAGTGTGTGAGGTCAGATCTTCAGGATTCTAGGCCTGGCACTTTATTCACTGAGCCACCTAGCTACCTTGATGATGGAGTGTTTAATTCTAATAGAGCAGAACAGACAAATATATCTTCAGAATCCTAATATCTTCAGGGGTCACAGAAGGAATTTAGGCAATCACACAACTTAGGTGTGGTTTTGTTCTATTTTGCTGACCTTAGGAAGGGAAAAAGGAATGCACTAGGGAAAAAATAAAGAAGAAGGAATGAACTTATCATCTTTCATAAAAGGGATATGTAACAAAAAAGAATATAAAAACATGGAAAAGGAAGTAGAGAATGGATATTTCATAAGTCCCCACTCTTATCTGAACTAGAAAAAGGAAAGCAACACACATACAAGCACACAAAGATTTTGGTGCAGAAATATATTAAATTTCACAGACATACATATTGGGACAAAGAAAGGCAAGGAGGTCTAAAAAAGGAGAGTAGTTTTTGGGAAGGAATATCACAAGGAAAACAAACTTCAATTTCAGAGGGTTGGTCTTTAAAGGTTCATTCAAAAGACAGAAAGAAAGTGTAAGACCATCAGAGTCTTGGCTAGATGAAGACAGGAAAGAAGCTGTGCTATCCCTTGTATCTTGACATGTTCTTTTTGATTAATATTTATTAAGTTCATAATAAAAGAAAGAAAATTTATTGTAAATAATTAAAGAGGAAAAAAAAGAAATTAGCAGGAGTCAACACTTAAGAAACTCTTAAAATTCATATAGCCAGCCCACTCCTTATGGAACTATTTTGATGTAGTGGAGAACATACTGAATATAGATTCAATACTTCTGTGTGACCCAAGGCAATAACCTGATGTCTGTGAGTTTCAGTTTGCTGAACTATAAAACAGGTGCAGCAATATCAACATTTTTCATTTTAGATGACTGTGATAACAAAATCTTTTGGTAAACTTTTAGATGCTACATAAACTTATACGTGGTAAACATACACATATGTCTATCTCATCAAATGTTGCATGTACTCATTGAAGCAAGGGAAGAAGCAGAAGACATCAAGCAGATCAGTTCCTGGAATCCTTCATTTTGAAAGTTAAATGAGGCCATTTGTCAGCATTCACATGGTATTTACTGAGGATAAGGGCTGCCTAGCATAGCTTTCCTTTGGTGTATGTAGAATATGATAGGAAGAAAAGAAGATGATAAAAACCTGAAAAAGATATTACTTGAAGATATTACTTTCAATAAAAGGGACATGTTCTTGTTGAGTCTTGTATCATCTCCAAGGCTCCAACCAATGGTAAGCCCAGAAAGTGATGACGATACCTTGGCTCCACAGTCTCTGGCTGAATAGATCAAATGATGAAAATGTAGCATGCCTGAAAGGAAGCTGGATGTGAACTCTAGGAAGAGACAAGATTCAGTAACATTTGAGAAGAACAAAAATTAGAGAGGAGAAAATGCGTATAGAGTCAGGAATCTACTCCAAATTGTAGCTAATTCCTGCCCCTGCTAATAAAGTTTCCCTCCATTCATGTTGGGGAGAAATGTCTAGAGATATACTTCCAACCACAGTTCCCATTCTCAGAAACTGTTCGCAAGACTCCAATGATTCCCAGAACTGGTATTTGAGACATAGTGCCTTTTATATCCTGAAACTCCTGGATTCAATTGCTGGGCAAGCTGCTAATACCCTTTCACCATCTTCTAGATTGCTGTGACATGTGGATAGCTAAGCCTGAGGAGTGCAGAAAGAGTGGATTCGGAGACTCATTTTTCCTGCTTTACTAGCTTGTGGTGCCATGCTGATAACACAGTAAGTGGAGTCCAGAAGATTCACAACATATTCCCTAATATTTTGAAAAGCTGTCATTTGAAAAGTGGGTGACATGAGTGTTTGATGCCTGTTTTGTATTTCTTGTAATATACCTTGTATATGTCTCTTTTTTATTGAGAGGCCATGTGATTAATTCTAGCAGACTGGAGAAAATGGGAGCTGATAAGCAGAGGGTAAACAGATACCATTGTCTTCAATGTTCTATTCAAACACTTCTTATGAGCCACTTTTCTATGAAACCTCTCCCTGACCAACAAGAATTATTTATATGACATGGTTAAAATTCAAAGTGATATATTTTTTTGTAGCAAATTTACTTTCCCAGTTAAGTTTTGAGTTAATAAATATGTAAGTTCCATGCCCTACTACCAATTCCTAGCTCTCTCAGCTCTATCAACCTCAGTCTTATCCCTCCCTAGTTCCTCTTCTCTGTTGCCCTCTTCTCCCACTGTGGGGATGAAATGACCCCTCTCCTCTCCCTCTATTCTATTATTAACAAACTTTGTTTCAAAAAGACCCTTTCCACTGGCTCTAGAAAGAACTTCTGGTTTACTTTTCTCCCTGTAAACTCTTGACTGTATTTGACAATGTAATTGAACTCCATACTTCAGCTACACATTATCCTATACCATTAAATCCATTACCCCTTGTCCTACCCCATACCACTGCTCATACCTTTCCAAAAATCAAAGAAAGTTACACAAATGTAGTGATTATATGTTATCTAATCTCAATTTGTTATCAAAAATTGTTATCAAATAGGTCCTCCTTGCTGAGGGGCAATTTTTTTACTCTTCCCCATTAACTCCTTATCATACTTTCCTCAAAGTCTATTCCTAAAGTCCTTGTTGCTCATCAGGCCTCTTATGACACCCTCTTCTCCCTCCATCTCAGTAGAGGATCCTACCTCCTACTTTACTGAGAGAATAGAGGTCACCTGAGTTCCCTCTTTCCCCATATTCTAAACCCTAAAGCCCTTCTACATCATCTCCAGTTCTCCTCTCTTTTGTTTCAGGGTCTCACAAAGAGATGGTCCTTCTACTTGCTAAGGATAATCCCTGTATTTTTGTCCTGAATGTTCCATTTCCCCTCCCATCTCAATCATTCCCATCCTCTCCCTTTCTCCCCCCCATCTCAGTCTCTCTGTCTTTTTCTCTCTGTGTCTCTTTCTTTCTGTCACTGTCTCTGTCTTTCTCCTGCCTTTTACAGGTGAACTCTAGGAAAAGCTTCTACACTCATTGACTCTTCTTTTCATCTCCCGCTCATACTTCAGTCCTTTCTAAACTAGTATTTGACCCCATGATTTGACTGAAATTGCTCTTTCAAAGGTTACCGAAATTCTCTTGATGCTCATCTGATCATCTTCTCAGTCCTTATTCTGCTCAATGTTCTGCTTCTTCTGATGTTGATGACTACAGTTAACTCCTGGATACTCTTCTCTCAGAGTTCCTGACACTGCTTTCTTCTAATTGTCTTGCTGTCTGTCTGACTACTCTCTTTCAATCATATAAACAGATTAGCAAATACAAAGTAATTTCAGGAAGGAGAGAATACTTGCAACTGGGAGTTCAGGAAACCCATCCTGCAGGCAATAACATCTGAGCTGAGCCTTGAAAGAAGCCAAGGAGTCTTAGAATTGGAGGTGAGTACAATTCAGTACATGAGAGAGTACATTTCAGGCATGGAAAATAGACTGGACAAAGATGCTAAGGTGGGAGATTGCTTTTCAAGTCTGAGCAACAGCTGTGGGACAAGTTGGCTAGAATATAGATAGAATACATAAAATGGAGTAATGAAGTCCTAAAAAGTAGCATCATAGAATTACTGTTAGAAGTGACCTTAAATATCATCTTGTTCAATAGCTTTTATTTTACATTTGAGGAAAATAAGGCATAGGGAAGCTAAGTAACCTGTTCAAGGTCACTACATTGGCAAATGGCAAGGCTGGTATTCAAAATCTCTAGGTTCAACACTCTTTCATTGCATTACACTGCCCTCCAGGTAGGTAGGAGCTAGACTGTGGAGAACTTTAAATGCCAGGCTGAAGAACATGTTTCCATGATCCTGTCATTCTGTCCCACAGTGGACTTTGTGTGAAGAAGAACCCAAGGGTAGATGAGGAAAAAGGATCTTATGATCTTGGCAATTAGAGCTGGAAGAAACCTTAGAGATACTCTAATCTAACCCATTTAGTTTTTACAAAAGAGAAGGCTGATACCCAGAAATATTAGGTAATTTGCTGAAGGGTACATAGATAGCAAATAGTAGACCTGGGATTTAAATCCAGAACTTTTGATTAATTCTAATGCTTTTTCTACCACACCATCAACTGGAGCTAACGTGTTCATGTATAGTGGTGTGACATTTGGGAAAGGGTTATATATAAATTTGCTGAGTACCCTCTATGTGACCCTCTGGGGCACTGCAATAGTATATGCAGTCTAAATTGGCTCATTCATTTACTACCATCCTCAAGCCTACAGAAAAGCAAGGTATCACTCAAAATTGCTCTTCTAGCCAAGGAGTTCAATATTTGACTTGTGCACAAGGTGGCACTCCATTCAAGTCACCAACAAAGGGTCTTGTCAGTCCTTCTAAAACATATGCATGAACTGCTCCCACTGAGACTAGCTTAAAATAACTGAGTAAGCAAAAATACAGCTGTCTGGCTTCTGAATTTACACAAGAGGATGCTATGGCATATGGCTAGAATTATTAAAAATGGGAAAATCTAATGCTTCATTTCTCCACTCTACATCTGCAATCTCCTTTCTCATCCTGAATGACCTCTGCCCATATTCACAGAAATCATCAAATTCAATGGCCATATAATTGTATATAAGCAAAATAAAAGAAAAATTAAGCATCTGCTTCCAGTCAGCTCTGGGAATTCCTCCTTACTATCCTCTCCACTCTTGGATGGAGGCAGCTAGATGGCATAGAGAACAGAGTGCTAGACTCAGACTCAGGAAGATCTAAGCTCAAATCTGGCCTCAAATACTTACTAGCTATGTGACCCTGGGTAAGTCACTTAACCTCTGTTTGCCTCAGTTTTTTCAACTGTAAAATGGGAATTATTATAGCAATTACCTCCCAGGCTTGTTGTGAGGTTCAAATGAAATAATATAAATGCACTATATAACCCTGCTTGAGTATGATCAGGGATTTTCCAAAATGTACTTCCCCTTAGATGCAGAGGATATAAAGGGGAAGGTGTTACATTTCTGAGTCACCAGCTCTAGACTTAAAAGGAAAATAGAGAAAGCAGGGGAAGCCAAGGTTCAGTCTTCTTATCTTGGCTCACCATCCACAATGTGGCAAGATAGCTTACAGACTCTATCCCTCTATGTTCTGATTCCCACTTTCTCAGCTGGTCTGGTTACTTATGTAGTACTAGTTACCGCCCTGGTTTCAGTACTGTTTTAGCTCTCCCACCACCACTCCAGGTCACCCCAGATGGAGGTATGTGCATCAACTCAGGAATTTTAATCCCAAAATCCACTGATTCTGGTCCACACAGTAGTCAGGGAGCCTCAGTCACATGCAATAGTTACCTGTTCCCCAATACAAAATGACTGGCAGGAAGTCTCTCTTAAGGGCATAGGAAGAGAAAATAAATGAACTCTAGACCTATTTGCCTACATGTGAAGACTGCCAATTTCTAGTGGCTCTCAAACCTGTTTTACTGTGTTGGGCCCTCGGGGCCTATTCAGCTTTCTATAGAGATGAAACAAAAATACCTAGTGCAAAAGGAAATTAGGAACACCCCTAAAACAAAACCATTCAAGTAAACATCTTCTTATTTGGGGTCTTTTAACAACGTGTAAGAAGAGAATTACACACCCTTAAGCCCAATTATTAGAGAAGGCCCAGACTTCTTGAGTGAATCAGCTGAAAACATAAACCAAGAATAAACAAGACTTAAGACATCTCTATTAAATCAATCAAAGGAATAAACTAAGCACATACAATCAATCAAAGGAGGAGTAAAGTACTTTGGAGACATTGGATGAAATTAGATAATAATGCAAAGGAATGATATTAGGATTGGTTGAAAGAATAAGACATACCTCTTGACCTTTTTAAATCAGAGACTGCTTTGGGAGTCAAGCTTGGAAGCGCTTTGAGAAGAAAGACTCTTTACATATATACTTGAGGGAGCAAGGGAATTGGAAATGAGCAGTGTCACATTCTCCATCACCCTCACTGACCATGTCACTAGAAAGACTGGCCCATTAACAAACAATGCATCCAACTGGAGGCTGAACCAGTAATAAACAATCAAACAACCACAAAACAAGCAACTATTAGGAAACTTCATGAGGACTCTAGAATTAAAAAAAAAATTCCAATAGTGAGGAACTGTGAATTTATTCCAATACCACAGGAATTCTTTAGGCTTAAGCCTGCTTTCCTCTGCTGGGGGTGGGGAACCTGCAACCTTGAGGTCACATGCTCCCCTTAAGGGCTGCACTTGAGGACCTAGAAGGCCATATGTGGCCATGAAACCTCAGGTTCCCTACCCCTTCTATGTATGGGAATGTATTCCAGTCTCTTGGCAGGCTGTTTTTGCAGCAGCTGTCCTTATTATGCCTACTTAGTAACTATCCCTTTTTAAAAGCTAACTTTAAAAGTCTTTCTTGGTAATAATAAATGGGGAGAGTACTGAATGGAAAATAGTGGATACTAGTATTACAGAAACCCCAACTCCTCGTACCGCTGGATATTCTAAAGGAAGAAGCAGTTCACCATTCATTCTCTGGGGATCCAAACTGCCAGTTCTAGCAGGAGTTTGGAAAATAGCCCTGCAAGAGTAGCTACAAAGTATAATACCAAAAAAAAAAACAAAAACAAAAAAACAAAACCAAAAAACCCATACATATTAAATAGCTTCTGTGAAAAAACCTAGGTACTGGGGAAATGAGAATTTTGAGTTATTCAAATGTGTTCAAGTAATTTTCCTTGATTCATGTGTAATTCATGATGATACATGCTTAAAGAAGCACTCTCTCCATTTTTAATATTGTTGAATGGCAAATGATTGAGTAGGAAAAAGACCTAATACAAGTGTAAACTGCTTAATGATGCCCATGAACTCTTCATTTATTCTTGCCTCTATTACTTTCACCAAGCAGTAAATCAGAGTGTATAAGAAATAGCATGCCTGTTTTTAGATTTATTTTCTATGAAGAACTAAACTGGTAGAAACCAGAATGCTATGAAGGGTTAAAGAATAATATTTACCAAAAAAACCGTGAATGAAGAGAAATAAGCTATAAATCCCTAATTTCTTTGTGCTGCCTTATGCTGTTGGATTAAAATGGACTCATTTATGTAGTCCTCACACATATACATAATTATTTGTAGCACAACCACTCAGATATGCTATTTGGGTAGTAAATTCGACTTTCTGCATTACTGTTCACTGCCTGGAAATATTGTTTTTCTGCCCTACTGATTTAATCGCTCATGTGTATGCAGGGATTATGTATTTTGGAAAAAGGAAAGTTTCTATGAAAGAGAACAAAGCATTGATGACCAAAGCAATACTGCAGATTGACATTTACCATCATGAGTGCATGAATAGCCATTTATTCTTCCTCAATGAGGAATTCTTCCATAATGAGGAATGTAAAATTTATCAGTTTTACATTTGAGCAGCTCAAAGGGGAATTTGAGTTAGGAACACCAGAGGCTGGTAAAATTTTGTGTTACGTATTTTCAAGCCTGAATAAAGAGCAGAAAAAGAAGCAGATAAAAGCAGGCTTTAGATTGTCGTTACATTTTGTTCTAAACATGTTGCCCACTGAAGGGCAAATAAGCGCCTTGGCAAATAGTGTCTTTTTTCTCTTTGCCTCTTCTACTCCTCCCCACTGACACACTATTCACAAACTAAGAACACTTTGGATCTGAAGTCTTTAGGTCTCTGGGTCATCTCCAGATTAAGAATGCAGACCTAGTATCTTCGCTGAATTGGAAATCTTGGGGTAACCCCATAACTGTTCATGCTCCCAAGAGTCAACCCAATTTAGACATGCACCCAACCCATGTAAGACTGTGCCAGCCCAACCCTTCCAGGATGGGAAATTTACCTGGGCATTCAGCCCATTGTGTTCATACTAGGGTGATGAAGCCATTTTCTAAAGTTTTCCCCAGGACTCTTTTGTCCTCCAAATGAGAAAAGCAACCAACACAAACAGAAGGAAGACATAGTTCAAATTTGACCCTCTGGCAAATTACAGATTTTCATTAGTGTCAGTTTGCAAATACACTCTTCTGACATTCCCCCTAGCAATTTTGCAATAGGAAAACATACACAAGCACACATGCTATTTAGCCAATTGATAAATGCTTTTCTTTTACCAGCTAGACCTTTGGCTAGCCTGCTAAGGGAAACTTCAGATGACACTGTGGTTTCAGAAAAAAAATTCTGGCAAACCCACATCACTTTCTGCCTGAAGCTAAAATCCTTCCTCCTATGAATATCAATCCAGTTCGTATGCTATTATAATTCAGTTATTATCCAAGTACAATGAGCTAAGGCTCACAGAAGGAAGATGTGCATGTCAGCCAGAAAAAAAAATCTACAGCTATTTTCAATGGAAAGAAACATTTGGAGAATTCAGATACTGATTTGTGATATAGTACATTGCATAGTTAGATGAATTTGAAACTGATTGAATGGCTGGACCCAAAGAGTAGTTATTACAAGTTCAGTGTCAACTTGGAAAGAAATCTTTAGTGGAGAAACCCCGAGGATCTGGTGCCAACATTTTTATCACTGATGTAGATAAAGGCCTAGATGGAATGATCAAAGTTAGCTAACACATTAGATAACAGAGGCAAAAACCAAAAAATTTTCAGTAAGATGAGAACATTGATACTTCAGCCAGATGGTTAACCCCTAATTCCATCAAATTATGCTTAAGAAATTCTTCACAACTAATAAAGGAATAACAGTGTTAACCCTTTTTTTGCACTTAATCTGAGATCTTAACCTCTTGTCTCCCTTACCTGCCCCTTACCTCCTAATCTCATCAAGCGGACTGTGGATCAGGAGGTACATCCAATCCTATAACTGATGTGAAGAACACAACTCTTCTCAAATACTTTCTGTGCAAGAATCAATTTAGGGCACAGGAAAGTTGATTAGTTAAAAATCAAGATTGTTAGTGATATAGGTTTTTCTATTTGAGGCAATTTGCTGAGAAAAAATGAAATTCTCTTGAGATGTAGAGACAGTGTAGGAACATTAAAAAATGCTCAGAAAATCAGGACACTTTGCCCTGAATGAAATTGTGAACTAAAAGAACTTGAATATGATGGTTCATTTAACAGAAATACCACAATATTATTTTTTGTACAGAAGAGAAATTTACCTCATTGTATATCTCCCAGGTTTCTTTTCAATTTGTACTCATGTAAGAGGCTGTTTCCAACTGGAATCCAATTTGTGCTATTTATAACCAGTGTGGCCTTGGGCAATAACCTTAACAAGGTTTCAGTTTCCTTGTTTGAATATAATCCACATACCTAGCGGGGACACATATCCCATTTTTGGCAAACTAGTTTCAATCTTGGGTAACTTCTCTCTAATAATGTCAGCACAATTCATGCTTAGTCCCCACTCAGAAGTCATCTTTGGGAACATCGCAATTTCACTTGTTCCTAGCTCTCCCTGAGGGAGAGCTATAAGCAACAAGCTCCAAACAAGTATTTGAACATAAAGGCTATTTATTTCAAAATCTGTAAAGAACAAAAAATAAGAGCTTCCAGTGAACCCCACTTAACAAAAATAAAGAATCCCTCTTTTTCCAGAAAATCAGTCTTCATGCTCACATAAACAGACTCAAGGGTGAAGTCCCAGGAACATAAGTGGAACTGGGAATTTAGGGAAAGGTAATATCCACATCTTACCAGGGTTTGCTTGCCCTGAGAATTCTGATCACTTATTTGTTCCAGTATCTGCACTCCTACTATGCACTCACAGGTGGCTTCTGTAGCTTCTGAGGAGAGTGGATTGGTCATCATTCCCGTAGTAGCTCAGGCAATTTTTGTCACTCAAACAGCAACTAGAAATTTACCCAGCCAATGTGCTCTTCCTAGTAAGTGTCATTACTGGTACACCATGACCACATGACTATGTGCCAAACATTGTTCTAGGCACTGGGGTATTTTGTCAGTTATTTGATATCTAATGCTCCTTCTGAATCACAGAGAGACTGCTTAACTTACACTTGCAGATTCCTCATACTGCAAACACATTTACATTACAAATGTATCCCTCTTTATTCTGTGGGGATATAGTTATACAATAAATATGGAGTTCATGCCACCCTGACATACCCACAATATTTAACTCCAAGACAAAAGTAGAACAGATGTCAAAATCCTAGCTTGTTATAATGATCATTTTGTTACAGAAAAGCTTGATGGAATAAAGAGAAATTGCTATGCTAGTCTTGATTCAGCAACAAAGATTGCTACAATAGAAATGACGGAAACCTTGGAAGAAAATTATCATCCCATCTTAGCCTTCATGATTTAGGAAAGAAAGGTTAAGCATTATACGATAGATACTCTACATCTGACGACAATAGATTTTCAAAAATCGAAAGTCAATATAAGTATGATCCCTACATATAAAATTGTACAAGGGAAATTGACCCAAGCAGTATAGGAAGCTCTTATGGATAAAATTCTAGTGATAGAAACACAATTCCAGTGTGGGAAAATGGGAGTTGTCTAAACCGACTGATATGGATACAAAGGGAACACATTGACCAATTTTGATTTTTAAAAGCTATATAAAGAATATGTAATCAAAGCCAAGTAACTCTGAGGATGAATATAAAAGAGAGGCCTGGTTATATAAAAAGTGTCAGGAATATTAAAGCTCAGAGACATGAAGCTAGCAATGAATTCTAAGAACAATGAAAAGGATATTTTTGCTATTCGGTACAAGAGAAAGCTCAAAAAAGACAGGATTGTTGCTCAGACTGAATGTAACAGTGCCTCATAGATTGTAAACACTAAATGAATGCTTATTGAATAACTGATATAATGGAGAGATTATTCAATGTTTATTCTGCTTCTGTTTTTACAAGACGATGCCTAATGGAGAGTCAAAACTCAATATTAGGAAGGAGATATATAAAAGCATGTAGTTCATCTCTAGGACTGCTAAGCAGCATGCTGTTTGTGATCTTTGAAAAATTACATAGAACAAGAATGTATAAAGGATAGTGTCCCAATTTTCAAGAAAAAGAAAAGAGGGTGGAGCCAAGATGGCAGAGCAGAAAGATGGACCTGCTCTAGCTCTACCCCTGCAGCCCATAAAATACCTGTAAAAAATTATTCTAAACAAATTCTAGAGCAGCAGAAGCCACAAAATGACCGAGTAAAAGAGGTGTCCAGACCAAGACAACCTGGAACATCGACAAGAAAGGTCTATCACACCAGGCTCAGAATGGAGTGCAGACCAGTCTTGGCCACATGGCAAGGACAGGACTGTAGCAAGCTTCAGTGCATGGAATCTGCAGCAGCAGCTGCAGTTCCCAGATTTCTCAACCCACAAATGCCACAAAGACAGCTTCAAAGGTCAGCAAGAAAGGCCTTTCACCTAGGTGAGAGGGGAGCACGTCCAGCCTGGATCCGGCCCTGGGTCTTTGCTCTGAATGATTGTGGGGTGAGGAGAAGTACTAGCATGGTGGAGCTGGTGATAACTATGAAAAGGGAATGCTACTTGCAAATCCTGGGCAGAAAAGGGTGCTTGTGGTCACTCACAGACCAGAGCGCAGGCAAGGAGAGCAGTAAACTCCTCTCCCTTTATTGTACCACCATGGAGAGAACTTATAGATCCCTAGAGTATGCCCTCAACTTGACAAAGGACTCAAAGGTCAAATAATTGGTTGGGAAAATGTCCAAAAAAGGGAAAAAAATAAGACTACAGAAGGTTATTTTCTTGGTGAACAGATATTTTCTTCCATCCTTTTACATGAGGAAGAACAAAGCATACCATCAAAGGAAGACATAAAAGTCAAGGCTTCTACATCCAAAATGTCCAAAACAAAAATATGCAATGGTCTCAGGCCATGGGAGAGCTCAAAAAGGATTTTGAAAATCAAATAAGAGAGGTGGAGGAAAAATTGGGAAGAGAAATGAGAGAGATGAAAGAAAAGCATGAAAAGTGAGTTAACACGTTGCTAAAGGAGACGCAAAAAATGCTGAAGAAAGTAACACCTTTAAAAATAGGCTAACAGGTCCAAAAAGTCAATGAGGAGAAGAATGCTTTAAAAAGCAGAATTAGCCAAATGGAAAAGGAGGTTCAAAAGCTCTCTGAAGAAAATAGTTCTTTAAAAATTAGAATGGAGCAGATGGAAGCTAGTGACTTTATGAGAAACCAAAAAATTATAAAACAAAACCAAAGGAATGAAAAAATAGAAGACAATGTGAAATATCTCACTGGATAAAAAACTGATCTGGAAAATAGATCCAAGAGAGATAATTTAAAAATTATTGGCCTACCTGAAAACCATGATCAAAAAAAGAGCCTAGCCATCATCTTCCAAGAAATTATCAAGGAAAACTGTCCTGATATTCTATTTTTTTATTTTTTTAATGTTTATTTATTTTTAGTTTTCAATATTTATTTCCACAAAATTTTGAGTTCCAAATTTTCTCCCCATCTCTCCCCTTCCTCCACCCTATAATGCCTTGCATTCTGATTACCTCTTCCCTCAATATGCCCTCCCTTCTATCACACCCCTCCCTTCCCTTATCCCCTTCTTCTCTCTTTTCTTACAGGGCAAGATAGGTTTCTATATCCCATTACCTGTATTTCTTATTTCCCCGTTGTATGCAAAGAACAATTGTCAACATTCATTCCTAATATTTTGAATTCCAACTTCTCTCCCTTCCTCCCTCCCCACCCATCCCCACTGAGAAGATAGGCAATTCAATATAGGCTGTATAAGTGTAGTTTTGCAAAAGGCTTCCATAATAGTCATGTTGTGTAAGACTAACTATATTTCCCTCCATCCTATTCTGCCCCCCATTTATTCTATTCTCTCTTTTTACCTTGTCCCTCCCCAAAAGTGTTTATTTCTGATTGCTCCCTTCTCCCATTTGCCCTCCCTTCTATCATCCCCCTCACCCCACTTGTCCCCTTCTCCTGTACCCTTCTGTAGTGCAAGATATATTTTCATACCAAACTGAGTGAGCATGTTATTCCCTCAAGTCAAATGTGAAGAGAGTAAGCTTCCCTTTTTCCTTCTTACATCCTCCCTTTTCTCCTCTACTTAAGAAGTTTTTTTCTTGCCTCCTTGATGCATGATAATTTCTCCCTTTCTCCTCCCAATATATTCCTCTCTCACCTCTCAATTTTATTCTATTTTTTTAGATATTATCTCTTCTTATTCAACTCACCCTATATTCTCTGTCTATATGCGTGTGTGTGTGTGTGTGTGTGTGTGTTGCCCTGATATTCTAGAACCAGAGGGTAAAATAGAAATGGAAAGAATCCACTGATTACCTCCTGAAAGAGATCCCAAAAGGAAAACTCCTAGGAATATTGTAGCCAAATTCCAGAGTTCCTAGGTCAAGAAGAAAATATTACAAACAGTCAGAAAGAAACAATTCAAGCATTGTAGAAATGCAATCAGGATAACACAGGATTTAGAAGCTTCTACACTAAGGGATTGAAGAGCTTGGTATATGATATTCCTGAGGTCAAAGGAGATAGGATTAAAACCAAGAATCACCTACCCAGAAAAACTGAGTATAATACTTCAGGGGAAATAATGGAATTTCAATGAAATAGAGGATTTCTAAGCATTCTTGTTGAAAAGACCAGAGCTGAATAGAAAATTTGACTTTCAAATGCAAGAATCAAGAGAAACATGAAAAGGTAAACCGGAAAGAGAAGCCTTAAGGAACTCATTAAAGTTGAACTGTTTACATTCCTACATGGAAAGACGTTATTTGGAACTCATGAGACCTTTTTCAGTATTAGGGTAGTTAGAGGGAATATATATATATATATATATATATATATATATATATATATATATATATATATATATATATATATATATATATATATATATATGTAGGGGTGTATGGGTATGTATGTATGTGTATATTATATATGTGTAGGTATGTATATGTACATGGGTGTATGTGTATGTATATGTATACATGTATATACATATATACACACACATAGAGGGCACAGGGTGAGCTGAATATGAAGGCAGAATATCTAAAAAAATAAAATTTAGTGTTGAATGGAATGTACTAGGAGTAAGAGAGAGGTAGAATGTAGCAAATCATCTCACATAAAAGAGGGAAGAAAGAGCTTTTACAATGGAGGGGAAAAGGGGGGAGATGAAAGGAAATAATTGAGCCTTACTCTCATGGAATTTGGCTTAAGGAGGGAATAACACACACTCTACTGGATATGGAAATCTATTTTACCCTGCAGGAAGGCAAGGGGAAAGGGGATAGGAGAGGGAAGATAATAGAAGGGACAGCAAATTGGGGAAAGGGGTAATTAGAAGCAAACACTATTGTAGGAGGGCAGGTCAAGGGAGAAAATGGAATAAATGAAGGGCAGGATAGGACAGAGGGAAATGTGGTTAGTCTTTTATAACATAACTATTATGGAAGTACTTTGCATTGTTACACATATATGACCTATATTGAACTGCTTGTTTTCTCAATGAGGGTGGGTGGGGTGGGAGGGAGAGAATATGGAACTCAAAACTTTAAGAATGAAAGTTGATTATTTTAGCATGCAACTGGAAATTAAGCTATACAGGCAAAATAGAGGGGAAGAGGGATGGAAGAAGGGTGGGCAATAGAAGGGAGGACAGACTGGAGAAAAGGGTGGATGGGGTGCATGCTGTCCTGGGGTGGGGGTGGAGAGAGATGGGGAGAAAATTTTGAATTCAAATTCTTGTGAAACTGAATGTTAAGAACTGAAAATAAATAAATTATATATTAAAAAAAAAGAAAAAGGAAGAGGGTAGAATCTATAAACTATAGGCCAGTGACTGATTCCTGGCAAAATTTGAGAATGTTATTAAAAGAATGATTTATAAAGCAACTAGAAAGGGAAATAGTGATCAGGAAGAGACAAAATGGCTTCATCAAATACAGATCATAATAAATTAACTTCATTTCCTTTTTTTTTTTTTTTTTGAAGGATCACAGACTTAGAGTTAGGGAGAAAGTTTTAGACAAATTATACCTGGATTTTAGCACAACACTTGACAGTTTCTCATGTGTCCTTGTGGACAAGATGGAGAGATGTGGAATAGTTAATAGTATATTTAGGGGAAACTGAAATTGACCAAATCACTGTACTCAAAGAAGTGTAAGTCATGGACCAATGACAACTTGAGAAGTCTTTGGTGGAGTGATCTAGGGATCCTTCCTTGGTTCTGCTCTGCTCAACATTTTTGTTAATGACCTAGATGAAAGCATAGATGCAGATGGATAGTTTCTCAGAGTTTGGCTAAGATACAGCTTTACAGATTAAACAAAAGCTGGAGATTTTGTGGATCCTAAGCTGAAAACAATTCAGTATTGTGATGAGGCTACCATCCCAGTCCAAATCCTCATGATCTAATACCTCCTTTGATATAACAGTAATGCTTTTTAAGTAATCTCCCTCACTCCAGTTTTCCCCCTCCTAAACATCCCAAATACCATTATTTCACTAATATTGTTTATCTGATCACTAACACATACTTTCCACTCCATTGACCATCCCATTTCTCATGTCTTCAACATTATTTATACTGCTTCTCTTATTGGTAATGCCCTTCCCATTCTTCTTTGTCATATCAAATTCTATCCATCCTTTCTTTCTTTCATTTCCTAAAGGGAAGCCTTGCAGGAAACATTTGCTCATCTCCAAATATCTTAGCTTTGCAAAATATTTTTTGTCTTTTTTACCTAGAGACAACTAGGTGGTGAAATAAATTAGAGCACAGCATCTGGAGACAGAACTGAGTTCAAATATGGCCTCAGACACTAACTAGCTATGTGACTCTGAGCAAGTAAGTCAACCTCTGCCTGCCTCAGTTTCCTCAAATGTAAAATTATGATAATAGTAGCACCTTCCTCATAAAGTTGCTGTGAGGATCAAATGAGATAATACTGTAAAACTCTAAGCACAGTGTTTGGCACATAAGAGACAATAAATGCTTGTTTCCTCCCTTCTTTGTCCATACCATAGATTTTGCATTTTATCTATTTTTTCTGCTATTGCATACTACTGGGCTACTGTTATATACTTCTTTGGTGCTTAGCACAGTAGGCACTCAAAAAAATTATATATTGACTTGAATTTTGCTTCTGTTCATAAACTTAATTATTTAGACTTTGCACTTTATCTCATTTTAAAGCCTGAGATTCTTAGATAATGTGCCATAGAATATAACGCTTGAACTTCATCCTATAATCTTATTTCTTCTGACCTGATTGTTTTCTATTCCAGCAGGGCAGCTAGGTGGTGCAGTGGATAGAGCACCAGTGCAGGAGTCAGGAGGACCCGAGTTCAAATCTCACCTCAGAAACTTGACACTCACTAGCTGTGTGACCTTGGGCAAGTCACTTAACCCCAATTGCCTCATCCTGGGTCATCTCCAGTCATCCTGATGAATATCTGGTCACTGGATTCAGATGGCTCTGGAGGAGAAGTGAGGCTGGTGACCTGCACAGCCCTCCCTCACTAAAACCAAAGTCAAGTGCAAGTCATGTCATTATTTCTCTGATGCCATGGTCTTCTTTGGCAACAAAGAACAAACACACATATTCCATTCCAGCAAGTTATTTGACTTTCTATAAAAAATGATTAGTTTCCCTTAAAATTCAACATCATTCTTAATTGCAGTCAGCAATCAAGTCAGAAAACAAAGGTTTAAAATAAATTTAGAAGCAAAAGGTAATTAAATCCATAACAACTCTGTGGAGAAAAAGTTGAGCTTTTTGCTAAAAGCATCTGTCACCTTAAAGTATTAGCTAAGTTAAGATTTGGAAAAGGTCCCATGAGAAAGACACTCTACATTTTATATATATAAATGTAAGCATGTATAAGTATGTATATATATATATATACACACATGTATAAACACATATATAAGCATGTGTAAACAACATATAATCCAATAAGGTGTATGTTAAGAGATTAATTTTCAAAGTATTTGAAAGAGAGGAAGATGCCAAATTATTGGGAAAATTGCAGATGATATTACTACATTAAAAATATAATCATGAGGATGTCAATAACCAATGGCCTGAGTTTTTTCACATCTACAAACTCTTTTTAATAGTTGACATTTATACAATCACTATTGGGCAGCTAGTTGGTACAGGGGATAGAGAGCTGGGCCTGGAGTAAGGAAGTCCTGAGACTAAGAGTTAGGAAGACCTGAGCTCAAATCACCTTCAGACACTAACTAGGTATGTGACCCTGGACAAGTCACTTAACCCTGTTTGCCTTAATCTCCTCCTCTATAAAATGATCTGGAGAAGGAAATGGCAAATAGCTCCACTATCTTTGCCAAGAAAATCCCAATGGCATCATCAAGAGTGGACATAACTGAAATGGTTAAACAACTACAATAATATATACACAAACATACACATTTTCTATCTTGATCTTCACAAGCAATCTATGGGGTAGGTGCTCTAAGACATTATTATACTTGTTTCATAGATTAAAATTACCAAAACATATCAAAACAATTTTTCATGAAAATATGGGAAGGGGTCAAGTATAAGGGCAAATTCAAATTCTTTTAGGGTTTTGTTGGTTTTATATATATATATATATATATATATATATATATATATATATATATATATATATATATATATATATATATATATATATATATATATATATATACACACATACATATATTTAAAAGGTGAGATATATATTTAAAAGGTGAGATATGTGGGTAGACCTGTAGGAGAGACAATGACTTTACCCCACTGGACTAAATTTTATCTAAGTGCCTTTCTTTCCTCCACTCAGTAATCTATGTAGGAAAACAGAAGGGATTTAGAGTTTGTTTGTTTGTTTTTAAATGAAGAAGCCAGA
The DNA here is from genome assembly GCF_028372415.1 of Notamacropus eugenii. Taxonomy (NCBI): domain Eukaryota; kingdom Metazoa; phylum Chordata; class Mammalia; order Diprotodontia; family Macropodidae; genus Notamacropus; species Notamacropus eugenii. The sequence goes on from NC_092873.1 coordinate 402,691,891, forward strand.
ATTCCAGAGCTATTTGGTAGCAATTGGATGAAAATCCTTTATATGGATAATTACAAGGTATTGTGTTCTCATTACCAAAAGGTGACCATGCCATCAGAGAAGTGATGACATGACTTGCAGTTGACTTTGTTTTGAGTAAGGGAGGGCTGTGTAGGTCACCAGCCTCACTTCTCCTCCAGAGCCATCTGAATCCAGTGACCAGATATTCATCAGGATGACTGGAGATGACCCAGGATGCACTGGGAGACCTTGGGCCTTTTAGGCCAAGGTCTTTGCAGGGACTCACTTAGGGTGAGGTAATGCCCATTCATTGAATAGGCCTATTTAAGAAGTAGCCAGGGCATGACCCCTTTAATGAGGCCAAGATAAAGAAAGACATCAGGCTGGGAGGGAAACAGCAGTAGTTACTATTGATAATCACTCTAAAGCCAGGAGGGTCCAGAAGAGCCCTTAGGCAGGGGCCCATTGGCGTCCCAGCTTCAGAGTGCAGTAGGTTTTACTGGCTCCTTAATTATAAGGCATAATGTAGCATTGAAAGACTAAAATCTAGAGCTATGCTGGAGCTAGAATGAGGTCCCCATAGAGACCAGTGACAAGAAATTCAGTCCAAAGAAAAGACAGAAGTGAGCCTGCAGGTACTAGCATGACGGTACAGTCTCTGCTCTTTGTTCTAAACAGGTTGGTGACTGTGATTGACTATTACCTTTTGGAGAAGAGAAGTTACACAACCAAGATCCTGAAGGGAACAAGGCAGGATGCACCAAAAGAGAAAAAAAAGACCTTCAAAGCATTTTACCCCTAAGGCTAATGCTGGTCCTATGGCTGAAGGTGACTGTTTTTCTAAAAAGAACTGTAAAAAACCCTCCAGCTTTTGAACTAAATGTTGTGGAGACAGGAAGATAAAGCCCTATGGCCTGGGAATCCAGCTCAAGTCAGAAGTTAGACAAGAGAAAATCTCTCCAGTACCTGTACTTCTGGTACATACAGGTATGTTCAGCAGAGGAATTAGCATCTATGACTGATGGAGATAGATACTGTGCAGCCTGAAGAACCACGAAGAAGTCATGAGAAGCCAGCAACAAGTCATGAATTTTGGAGGAGTGATTGTATTTCCAATCATGTACATGTTTCCTATAGGTGATCCATACATTTTTCTGTTCTTCTCACTGATGGTATATATTATAACAAGAGAATTTCTAGCCCAGCTTTATTACCACCATTTGCTTAAGAAAAGGATGTGAGGATCTTCCATGACTAGATGTAGCTCAAGTGTTATAGTTAGTCAACAAATTCAAGATATATCCCCAATGTTTACTGACCAGTTCCTTATCTTATCGGATGAACATCTCCTGCTAATTACTCTTTGATGTATAAATCATTGCCTTCCTCTTCTGTCCTCTGTAAAATTCCATCCTTCCTGCCTATGGAACCAAAACCTATGTAATGTGGCTTAAGACCATCTCTTGGGGTCCACTGATATTTGGATACTATGGGTTTATCCTCTGAGCATATAATAAACCAGTTACTACATATTTCTGTTGTTTGATTAGTATGACTGGCAGCAGTATAATCCTATCCTTGGATAATTTCAATCACAATAAATTTGCCAGTGGTTTGTAAGTAAAATGTATTAACACTAATTTTTTGAACTATGTCCTCCAGATAACTGCTTTAAAACTTTTTTAACATTTTAACTTAAAGTTTGGAGTTCCATATTCTTCCTTTCTCCCTCTACCTCTCCCTCCCTGAGATGGTAAGCAATCAGATATAGATTATATATGTGCAATTATGTAAAACATTTCCATATTAGTCATTTTATGCAAAGAGACTCTCAAAAGGAAAAAAATGAAAGAAAGTGAAAAGTGGCATGCTTCATTCTGTATCCAAATAATGTCAATTCCTTCTCTGGAGACAGATAGTATACTTCATCATTTGTCTTTTGGGATTGCCTTGGATAGCCATATTGCTGAGAATAGCTAAGTCATTCACAGTTCTTCATTGAACAATATCACTGTTACTGTGTACAGCTGGTTCTGTTCACTTCACTATGCATCAGTTCATGTAAGTCTTTCCAGGTTTTTCTGAAATCATCCTGCTTGTCATTTCTTATAGTACAATAATATTCCATTACAATCATATAATACAGTATGTTTAGCCACTCCCCAACTGATGGGCATCCCTTTGATTTCCAATTCTTAGCCACCACAAAAAGACCTGCTACAAATATTTTTGTACACATAGGTCCTTTTCCCTTTTTTTTTTTTTGGATGTCTTTGGGATACAGATCTAGCAGTGGTGTTGCTGGATCAAAGGGTATGCCGAGTTTTATAACCCTTTGGGCATTGTTCTAGATAGCTATTAAGGTAAACACAACAGGGGTGCTTTGTGAGCTAGGGTACCTATTTCTCAAGGACCTATTTAGCAAATTTGGAAGTGTCCCCAAAAACTAGATAAGCTTTTATAAACAATATTTAATCTATAGCGGATCACATCTTTACGATCACATATTAAACTGAAAAGTATACAGAAAACAAGATTTCACTATTTACTTTTATAATCTCTAAAAGCATTCTTTTTCATAGAGCAAGTTGCAACCTTAATGACTTTCCTCTGACTGAAGTTAGATTTTTTAAGCTCAGGAATTCTGAACTACAGTGGGTTATACCAATTGGGTGTCTGTATCAACATTGTTTTGCATCAGTAGTATGAGCCTCCAGGATCAGGAGGCCCAAAATGTTACCTAAGTAGGAGAAAACAGGCCTGCTTCCAAAACAGTGCAATTGTAATATTGGGCCTGTGAGTTCCCCCTGCATTTCTAGCCTGGGTGAGATTGGGAGATTCAGTCTTAATTTTAAAAAGGCAAAAAACAGTCACTATCCTCAAGGAGCTCACAGAGTAATGGAGAAGAAACTACATACAAACAAGATATACACATGATTTATTGGAGATTATCAATAGAGAGATAGCACCAAAGTTTAGGAATGTGAAAGACTTCTTGCAAAAGGTGAAACTTTTGCTCAGACTTGAAGGAAGCCAGGGACGTTAGGAGGCAGACATAAAGAGGGAGAGAATTCCAGGGACTGGGGATAGCCAGTGAAAATGACCCAAGTCAAAAGATGGAGTGTCACATGCAAACAACAAAAAGCAAGGAGTCCAGTATCCTGGCATCACAGAGTACATGCAATGAGTAAGGCATAAGAAGACTGGAAAGATAAGCTATTGAAGAATTCTAAAGCCAAACAAAGGATTTTATATTTGATCGTGGAGGTGATGGAGAATAACTCAAATTTACTAGGATGGGGTTGGGGTGGAATTGATATGATCAGATATTTGCTTTAGGAAGAAGAATTTGACAGCTGAGTGAAGGATGGACTGAAGTAGAGAGAAAGAAACTTGAGCCCGGAAGACAAACCAGCAGAATGCTACAATAGTCAAGGAGTGAGGGGATCAGAGTCTGCACCAGGGTAGTAGCAGTGTCAGAGGAGAGAAGGGGGCCCATACAAGTGATGTTATGAAGGTAAAGGAAACATGATTTGACAAACTTATTGGATATAGAGTGATAACACCTAGGGATGAGGATGACCCCTAGATTGCAAATCTGAATGTGAGAAATGATTATTAATAGTAAATATCTTGGGGAAATTCAGAAGCCTCCCCCTTTTCTAAATTTTTCATTTTAAAAAGTTCAGTTTTCTTGATGGACTTTGCTGATAATGAGACTTCATTGACTTTCCTCATCTTGGTCAGACCCCACCCAATCTTATAAGGAATTTAATCTAGGGTGGAAAAACTCATTGTGTTCTACTCAAGCTTAGGTGAAGACACATCTTTTTCTCTAGACAGCCCAAAGATGATGGTGATCTGAGTAGAGAAAGAATTTCTTTGTCCAAGGGTTACTCTCAGCCCCTCAATGAAAAGGGTATATAAACTGTGAGTACTGCCTTCATGATTGTTTTTGGTCTAAGAGAGACAGCCAAATGATCATCCTTTTATTAATAACTCACTAGCTTTATTAATAAAATAATTAAATTACCCAGAAACAATGTTTCTCGAACCTTTTTAAATGTCACAGTGACTGGAAAGATAGTGGTACCCTCAACAGTAATCAGAAAATTAGAATAAGAGGAGTGTTTGGGAGGGAGGGAAGTCATATTCCACCACACCCAGCCACATTTTCAGAGGAATCAGAATTGCAGGTCAACCAAAGGACAATAAGTATGAAAGATATAAGCCAAGAGACATATATATGACTGGAAAAGGAGGTAAGTTATTCACACAGGGAAACCAAAAGAGAAGTCTACAGTTATCTTTTCCTCTTGGCTACTGCAACTGTAGCAATTCACTAATTAAAAAGAAAGGCTGATACATTCAGCTATGATAAATCCAGTTTGTAATAAGAAACATAAAAGGTCAACAACTTACATTCTGTGTATACATGATTAGTATGTTCGTAATGCCTACAATATTAATTATATTTGCTTTGCTATGGGCTTTGCTTTTTCACTTTCTTAATGCTGGTCTAAAAAATGCCAGTCCTTTTTTAGGGAAAGGGTGAAGGGACTCAAAACTATTTCATTATAGCTTACTGACAGTCTGCTTGCTGAAGATATTCACTGGAAATGACCAGCAGCACTCAATGCAGAGAAAATTACAAGTTGCTTAGCTTATTATTAGAAGATTGTTTTACTGATTTTGCTATCCAAAAAGTATGAAGAGAAATGTTTTATATTATATTGTCAAAATTAAATTTTTATTTATAGCAACTCTTTTTGATGGATCAAAGAATTAGAAACAAAGGAAATTCTGGTTAACTGGAGAACAGCTGAACAAGTTTTGGATTATGAATGTTATATAATACTATCACACTATAAGAAATGAAAAAAGATGGTTTCAGAAAAGCCTGATAAGACTTGTATCAACTGACACATAATGAAAAGAATGGAACCAGGAGGATAGTGTCTACAACAACCATAACATTAAAAAGAAAAACACTTATTTATAGAGAGTTGATGGGCTCAAGGTGGAAATACTACATACATTTTAAAATATGCCAAGGTGGGAATTTGTTTTGCTTGAATATATATATATATATTTGTTAAAAGTGCTTTTTCTTTTTTTCCAATGGGAGGAGTTGGGTAAGAAACAGACAAACAGACAAAAGGTAGAAAAGAGGATTGTTGGGACTTCTGGAAGGAAGACCAGAAAGAATTGCAGCCATATAGTTGGAAAGCTTTAAAAGTTGCATGTTAAATTTATTATGTATTATAAAAGCAATCTGTACATGGTAGACATCTGCAGTTTCATATAAAATCTTCTTTTTCTTCTATTATGTATACAGAAATGTCAACTTCATTTGGTGTTTAGGTTCCAAATTCTAAAAAGAAATTTTTAGAAAAAATTAAAATGAAATACAAAGAGACAAACTACGTATTGCTATTCAGTACATTGGTACTTACACCCTTTAACTCAGGGGTGCTTAACCATTTTTTCTATCATGGGCCCCTCTGGCAGACTGGTGAAGCCTATGGATTCCTCAGAATAATGCTATTAAATACATAAGATAAAATACACAGGAAGACAAAAGAAGTCAATTATACTGAAATATAGCAATCAAAATATTAAAAGAAAAATTTCATGGATCCCAGGTTAATAACCCCTGCTTTCATGCTGCTATAAATCTACAGTTTTCATAATGAGTTTTAAAAAATCTATGTGAATGTTTTAACTGGAAAGTATTTTACAATTCAGGCAGGCATATTGCAATATTTTAGATTATTGTATTTTTTACAATTTTCTTTTTGCAAATGCTGCTGAAACATGCAACTATTAGGATTTCATGTTTCTATATTCTATGCACTTTCTGTGAAGATAATTACTCTAATTGAGTAAGGCCTCTTATACTTGCTAAAATCAAGAATTTAGAGTGTTGTAGTGAGGTTACCCAGACAGCATATCCAAACCTGAGTTATATCATTTTACAATATGATACCTTACATTTGTTTGGTGTTTTGTAGTTTTCAAAATAACTTTCCACAGCCATTATCTCACTGTATCTACCTTCATTTGCTTATACAAATTAGGAAATCTTTCATAATAGAGGGAAGGAAGCTGTGGCTAGAGCTCAGAGGAGTCTGAAGAGGATGGTCACAGAGAAAAAATGTGGCCTACTCTATTCCCCAGAGAGTGGGAGAGCAACTTCACCCATCTTTCCTTCCCAACTAGTGAGTTGAAAGTGAGACCATGGAAATAAAAGCCCTGTGTTAACAGTCTGGGAGAGTGAATGAGGTTATGCAGTGTGGTGCAGACCACTGGAAGTGTGACTCATGTTATGAGCTGTTAAGGGGTCCCCTGAACTTGTCTTTTTGAGTTGCCATATTTTCCAGAATCACTGGATTCAGAGCCCTTGAATGTTTCAAGGATGAAACTCCCTCCGAACTGACATTATTTGCTGTTGCATACCAAGTGAGACTCCCTGTGTCCTTGGAAGCAAGACAGCAGGCAGTCCGTCTGTGCCAGGCTGGAATAATATGCTTGTGCAGCTAGGGTCCATCACAGATAAGTAGACCCTCCCATCTTTTCATAGCCTAGCAATTCCTAAGGGGAAAAGAATGAGACTTTTGCCATCACCTTGCTCCTCCTGGGGGCTGGTCTTGTCTTTTTTCCCATCTTTGCTGCACTGTTCCCCCACCCATGTCATACCCCTTCTAGGTATCCCCCCCACCCCCGCTCCCCTTTGTCCTGCTATTATATAAGTGTAAACTTCTGCAAAGACTGGAAACCCTTTTGAGGTCCACTTGCATGTTCACTTTTCTTGTAATAAATCTGGTTTTCATCTAAGTCTCGTGACACTGATTGCCTACTGACAGGCAGAGGTACAGTAGTCTATGGACCTCAGCTTAGATTACCTTATCTACTCACCCCTCCGGACTTGTGTATAAACAAAGATGCGTTTGAGCTCAGCCTTTCACTAGCCAGGAATTCATTGTTTTATCTGGAATCTGCATTTTCTCAATAAGAAGGGAGAAGTCTTCCTACTCTAGCCAAAAGTATTTTCACTGAAAACATATTTGAATCAGTTGACTTTATATATAAAAAGCTTTGTTTTAAAATTTCTTTGTCCTCTCTTTCTTACCTGCCTCATCCTTTCTTAATCAGGTTTTTACAGCCCTATTTTGTTACTAGTTTTATTCAACATCTGTAAGTTGGAGACCCCTGCAGCAATTAAGTTCAAGTTAGTCCCACCTGGGGCTTTTTCATAAAAATTAAAAAATAAAACAGCAGAGAAAATAACATAAAGTACTTTGCCTACTTCACTTCTTTCTTAACTGACAGATGGTGAGAGGCAAGACTTTATTAATTACACATCTATTAATTAGCAATATTAATTAATCAATTGTGTAATTAATTACACAGCTATATGATTAAGACCTTTTCAGATACAGTGAGGAGAGGAAAAAAAAAAAAGGTTATTTTCATTCCTTCAGGCCAGTGTTGACCTCTAGTGGCCTCAAAGAGTTAATGCTGCTTCCAAAGAGTTAATTCATTACCACGTAATGAATGATTTGATCTTTGGGAGTAGAATGAACATAGCAAGTTAGAGCTGGTATGGACTTTTAGAAATGATGTAACCAAGTTCCCTTATTTTTCAGGTGGGAAAACCTAGAGAAGTAAGTGAAACACCCAAGGTCACACTAATTAGCAGAGCTCAGATTCTGTCAAGTATATTCTAACATTAGACGGCAGAGCTTAGATTTGGTATAATCTGATTTCAGATCCAATGCTTTGTTTCACTGTTTCTGCATGAATACTTCCATGAGCAATAAACTCACTGTACTTAAAAGCCTTTTCCATTCACAGATGACTCTAATTGCCAGTAAGTTCATCTTAATAATGAACCAAAATCTGCCTTCTTATAAATCTAAACCACTAGTCCTGGCTCTGTCTGCAGAGAATAGCAATCATTCATAGTGGCTGACATTTATATAACAGATCAAATTTTACAAAAAGCTCTATGTATATTCTCTCATTTGTTACTTAGCATCATCCCTATGAGGTATATAATAAGGGTATTGCCATCCCCATTTTACAATGATGGAAGTTAAGTGACTTGCCTGTGGTCACATAGTAAGTGTAGAAGGCAGAATGCCAGTTCAGGGCTTTCCCACCATCTATCAATAGTAGGTCATCTTATATAGGTCTTAGGAGTCCATACCCAGCATACTGTATAAAACAAAAGTGAAGAACATGCTCTATCAAGTGAAAATCAAATTTAAAATAGCTACACAGAAAAAACAGACAGGGAATTTCATGATAGCAATTCAGAGAAAGCACTGATATATTACACTAAAAAGACAAAAACAGCACATTCTAACATGTAATATGTAGATTGGTAGCCTGAGACAAAAGAAAATTACATAAAAATGGTTAAAAGTCAGTCACTTCAGTACCCAAGGTTTTTTGTTTTTGTTGTTTTTTTATAGACAAGCAGCACCTGAGTTCAAATTCAGCTTCAGACACTAACTTCAGACACTAACTAGCTATGTGGCCTTGGGCAAGTCACTTAACCTTTGCCTGTAAAAAGGGATAACAGCACCTATCTCTCAGAGTTATGAAGATTTAATGAGATAATAGATTGCTCTGCAAACTTTAACAAGTGGTATATAAATGTTTTCATTATTATTATCACACAAGGAGAGGACAATTGAATATAGACTTCTCCTCGCTAAGCAGTCCTTCTATTGCCTCAAGTGAATATTTTTTAAAAAAAAATAATGGAAATTCAATATCCCAGCCCAGCATACACTTCATTCCAACAGGTAACACCAAAAGCAAGTATAATAAAGAACAAATCTTTCCTAGTCTTGCTTAATTTTGGTGCCTTCTCACTGAGACCACCCTCAATTTATTTATCATATACATGCATGTATATAAATGCATGTGTATATGTGTGTGCACATGTGTACGAATATATGTGTATATGTAGGTGTATAATATGCATATAGTGTATATAGATGTCTATAGACAGATATATCTTGTTTGTACATAGTTGTTTGCATTTTATCTCCTCTATCAGTCCATGAGTTCTGCAAGAGTGGTAACTTTTTTACCTTTTTTGTATCCTCAGGACATAGCATAGCACCCAGAATACAATAGGCATTTAATGAATGCTACTTGAGTGAATGAAAAAATTATTTATGACTACATAGTAACTAAAATAATTTTTTACAAAAAGAACAATAAAATAAAATTCCGTGAATGTAACAACCAATCTTGGCCAGGAAAAGAAAAAAGGAAATGTATTTCCTTCCTTTTGTTAGTGGTTGGGGGAACTATAGGAGTAAAACGCTACATATACTCAGATGTGATAGCTAGGTTGGTTTTCTTTAACTAGTTTTCATTTCAGATCTCATATGGAACAATTAAACATACATCCTAGATGCTCTTGGAGGCACCAACCCATAAGCCTTCTGGGGAGCTAGAAAAGAGATATCAAACTCACTCACACCAGAAAAAAATATAATTTGAAAATATTTACCAAAATATACAAAACAACACAGATAATGTTAATTTGTGGTTTTCTAAGTCCATTTGCATTTGCTAACACTGACCTAGAGGATCTCCAGGAACCTGGACTTGGAGACAAGACAAATGTCAAACTACTCTCTTAGGTATTTATTAATTTTGTGGCCCCAAGCAAGTTACTTCCTCTCTCTGCACCTTAATTTTTCCATCTGTAAAATAAGGGAGTTGGACTTAATGATGTCTAAGATCCTTTCAACTTCTAAATCTGTGATATTATGACCCTATGACCCCTGCCACTTCATACTTTGGTCGTCTGGGCCTTACCATCATCCCTACTGCATACCCTCTTCATATCCCTGGGTATTGCCTTCTGATCTGCTGATGCGCACTAAGTACCCCAGCCTTTGCTATTCCTTCTGTACCACCCATAAGTCTTCTTGGTCTTTCCAGAGCGCCTGAAATAGATCTTTTTTATATGTGTTGGCTAAAGCGTAAGCTCCCCGAACTAGAATTGTCTTGTGTTTTCCATTTGGGTCCCCAACTCTTAGCATAGTCCTTGGCACATAATAAGCCTTTAATAAATGTTTTATCATTGGTTCATTCATTCATTATTACAAGAGAAAGTTTACTAAGTAATAGTGGCAGAGGGTGGGAAAGGAAGTAGAATATATCCAGATATATACCCCCAAAAAGGATATCAATAAACTTTACTCCAAAAAGAGGCTATGGAAAATACAAATTTTGGTAATTGATGGCTATGTTTTCTTTGTTAATCATTGAAGTCCTTTATATTGCCACAATCTCCATCCACAGAGGGGTCACTTGACCCTTCAGGGATTCCTTAATGATTGAAGCATCATTTTACAAAGATCAATGCTTCCTATAACCAGAATTTCCCAAAATCAAGCTTCCCCCACAAAAAAGGAAATGAACTATAAACTTTCTTTGCACATGACAAAGTGGAGAGAAAAGGTAGCTATGTCAATCAATCAATAAATCACCTCCTATTTATGAACTGGGGATACAAAAAGAGACAAAAGACAGTCCCTCTTCTCAAGGAGTTTACCATCTAATACAACACATACACACAAACAAATTATATACAGGATAAATAGGAAATAATTTACAGAAGGAAGGAACTAGAAATAAGAGTGGTGGGGAAAGACTTTCTATAGAATAAGATGATTTAGTTGAGACTTTAAGGAAGTCAGGGAAACCAGTAGGCTGAGATGAGGAGAGAGATAATTTCAGGCATGGGAGACAGCCAGAGAAAATGCTCAGAGATGAAAGAGGTAATGTCTTGTCCATGGAACTGTGAGGAGGTTGAAGAGGACATGGCCAGGAGCAAGGGGTAAGATGCCAAGGAAGGTAAGAAGGGGCTAGGTTATGGAAGGCCTTAAATGTCAGGGAGAGGATTTTGTATTTGATCCTGAAGGCAATAAGGAACCACTGCAATCTACTGAGTCAGGAGCAACATAGTCAGACCTGTGCTTTAGGAAGATCATTTTGGTGTGGGGAAAGACTTGAGGCAGGCAAACCCACCAGCAGGGTACTGCAAGGATGTAAGGAGATGAGGGCCTACACTAGAGTCGTGGCAGTGTCAGAGGATAGCCGGGGAATATTCAAGAGATGTTGCAAAGGTGAAACCAGAAGGCTACAGATTATATATGGGGGTGAGAGATGGTGAGGAGCCCAAGATAACTCCTAGATTGCAAGCCCAAGGGATTAGGAGGATGGTATTGCCCTCTACAGCAACGGAGATGGTAGGAGGAGGGGAAGGTGTAGGGGGAAAGACGATGAGTTCTGCTTTGGATATGTTTAGTTTAAGATGTCTACTGGATATTTAGTTTGAGATGTCTGAGAGGTAGCTGAAGATGTGAGATTTGAGGTCAGCAGAGAGGTTGGGGCAGGATAGGTAGAATCATCAGCATAGAAACAGTAATTAAATCCACGGGAGTTGATGAGATCACCAAGTAAAATGGAGGGAAAAGAGAAGAGGGTCCAGAACTGAACCCTGAAGGATACCTATAATTAGAGGCCTTTTCCAGCAAAGGAGATTAAGGAGTAGTCAGATGGATAAGAGGACAACCTAAAAAAAGTGGTGGCTTGAACAATCTAGACAGAAGAGGGTATCAGGGAGGAGAAGGTGATCAACCGTGTCAGAAGCAGCAGAGAGATGAAGAAAAATGATGACTGAGAAAAAGCTGCCGGATTTCACAACTATGAGATTGTTGATACCTTTGAAGAGAGGTTTCAATGGGATGATAAGACCAGAAGCCAGATGGTGAGAAGAGAGAAAGTAGAGACACTTACTGTATGCCACCTTTTTGAAGAGTTTAGCTATGAAAGGCAGAAGAGATAGAGAAAATGGGATTGGAAGGATCAAGTAAAGGTTTGTTTTTTTTTCAAGATGGGGGAGACATGGGCATGTTTGTGAACAGTTGAGAATGAGCCAGTGAATAGGGAGAGAAGGTTTGGTTTAGTTTAGAGTTTTGTTTCTTGGGGGTGGGGGTGGGGGATAGAATATGCCAAAAAAAAAAAAAAAAGGCAGAAAGAAAAGAACATCAGTGGAGTTTTTAAAGAGAATAAAGATGGGAAATTAGCAGGTCCAGAAAAATGAAGCATCTTTGGAGCTAAGGTAATGAATGGATTATATGTATTAATAATTTTTTAAAACAACTTTACATTTTAAGATTTGTGATTTCATATGTAATTCTCTCTTTATGTTCTTTATTGAAGTGTTCATTTTCCTGGTGTTGGTAAAGTTCAGAGTAATTAAAAAGGAAGTAAATAGCTATTAATATACTGAGATGGTTCATAGTGAAACAGCTAGAAAGACCAGAAGAAAAGTTTTCAAATGACTAGAGGAAGAGAAAGAATGAACATTATTATTAAATCTAAAACTCCAACGTTCCTTTAGGACAATGAGTTATCAACAAAATATGTTAATATGAGATATATGAGAACAATGAAAAGAACTGGCCTCAGATATCTGGTAAACATTTATTAGATTTTTCAATGGCAGGATAGAAGATCTATTAGTCCTCTGTATTTACAAAAGGTGCTGTTGGCAGGGTAATATCCCTTGTGGACTAATATGGCTGAAAGACCAGTCAGTGGTCAGGAATTCATGATAGACAGATTTTGAGATAGGCTACTTCCTGAGGGCTAGGCACTCATTCACAAGGGTCTCTTAGCCTGAGAGTCAATGTGACTCCTTTGTTTAAGCTAAGCCTTTCCATCTTGGGTTTCTGCCCCCTAAGCAGTCTGTCTTTGGCTGCTCTGTTAGATCACTGACATATTGATGTACGTTTCTTTGCTTTAGGTTGGATTTCACACAGTCCTTGAACTGTCCCTTTCTGTCCATCTGGTGTAGCATTGTTCTCCATCAGCTCTGCACACTGTAACTTCCTAGAGAATGGTGCATTTCATGCCCGCACATGAAGAGTGTAATAAAGGATGATTATGGTAATTATGCCATGTCTATGGCATGACTAAGCCCCCAAGCCCACAATTAAAGTTTCTGTGTCACCCACTTACATTTACTGTAGGATACAGATATCACTCTTCAGATTGTTCAAGATGCTAAATATTGGCCTCCATAGTCTATTATCACTTTGAGAGACCTTTTGCTTAAGTTTATATTTCTCTCATCCACATACCTTACTGCCTAAAATAATTGGTAATCATGAAGCAAGGCAATTAAATGAGATCCTATAAGTCATGATGAGGAGTTTTTATCATCCTTAGAATTTCTGAATTTATTAATTTGTCGCTCTAGCAATAAAAGAACTTGTTCACTGATATAACTGGCCCCTGGGAAGTAGGGAAGGATGAAGATATCATACAAGAGTGGCATTTGGGAGCTATCAGCCTAACTGGCTAATCTATCTGGGACAGCAGCTGTAGACCAGCCCCCTTTTTGTTTAAAACATTCTCTCTGTTTCATGTTGGGGGTAAAAAAAAAAAAACTATACTGAAACATCTGGCATCCTATTGTGTGCTGCCCTGGAAAGAACCCTAGATTACAGATTTAGATTATAGGATCAGGATACAATAAATCTGCTACTAAGCATTTATTAAGCACCTATTATGTACCAGGGGGGCAGCTAGGTGACACAATGAATAAAACTTGAGCCTAGAGTAAGAAAGATCTGAGTTCAAATGTGGTCTCAGACACTTACTGGCTACGTGACCCTGGACAAGTCACTTAACCCTGTTAACCTATAAATGAGCTGGAGAAGGAAATGGCAAACCCACCATAGTATCTCTACCAAGAAAAACCCAAATGGGGTCATGAAGAGTTGGACACAACTGAAACAACTGAACAACAACATGCCCGGCAGACAGTGCTAAGCAGTGGGGATAACAAGTAAGGCAAAAATAAAAAAAAAATAAAAGTTGCTCTCAAGAAATTCACAGGGTAGACAATATGCAAACAACTAAGTACAAAGAAGTTATATACAGGATAAACTGGAAATAATAAAAGGAAGGCAATAGTAGTAAGGGAGAGTAGGAAAGACATCTTGATGGGATTTACCTGGAATTTTAAGGAAGCCAAAGAGTTCAGAAGACAGAAAGGAGGGAAAGAATTCCAGGAATGAGGAACAGGAGATGGCATGTCTTGTGCCAGGAACAGCAAGGAGCACGTGTCACTGGATTGGGGAGGAAGGGAGAGAGACCAAGTAGGAAAACTGGAAAGGCGGGCAGGGAGGAGGATTTGATCCCGGTAATGCTAGGGAGCCAATGCAGTGAACCGAACAGGAGGGTGACCTGGCTGATGTGCCCTTAGAGTGGCGAGAGCCCGGAGGGCAGCCTTCAGCTCCGGATCACCTGCGTGCCACCTGCGTGACCCAGGTTAAGTTGCTTAACTGCTGGACCACAGCTTTCACATCTGCCCAGCTGGAGTCCCTTCCAGCTCTCCACCCCGTTAACCTCCCGTGTTCCAGATGAAGTCCCACTCCTGTAGACTCTTAGCTGCCCCGTTACCGAGCCTCCGCTCTGCGGACACACCCAGGTCCTGAGGCTGCGGTTGGGAAGGTAAAGGTCTCAGGGCACCTGGCGTAGAGAGAGGCCGCGCAGCGCGGAGGGCAGAAAACAGGGGCCCCGGATTCAAGTTCTGCCACGACCGCCTTTCTCCAAGACTGAGCTGCTCAAGTACAGATGGTTTAATGCGCTGGCAGCCAGCCGTTCGATTTCAAACACTACAAATGAAGGCTTGATTTGTGTTGAAGGCGGCTGAGCAAAGGTTGACGAAGGCAGACTAAACTTAAAAGTGCATTTTTTTTCTGGGGAGCCTGTTGTTAACCAGCGCGCACACATTTCTAGATGGAGAAGTGATGAGTACAGCGGAGCACCCAATTCTTTTTTGGGTTTGGGCTTTTTTGCTTTGTTTTGTCTAAAAACAAACAAACCAAAAAAAGAAAACCCTAAATACAAATGAGCCGCTGCGGGCTCTACTTTAAATGCACCCACCTGCAACCGGGTTTCTTTCATCTACTTGACTGACAGGGATTTTATGAGAGGGACTACAACTACCAGAAGCCCCCGCGCAGCTGAAAACTACAGTTCCCAAGAGGCCATTCGGGTTCTTTCAGGAGTGCTAATTTCGCCCCTCCCCCCCCCCCCCCCCGACCTCCAGAGACTAAATAATGCCGCCTTCTAACCGAAGTGAAATCTCCCGACTTAAATAGAATGCTGATCCAGGTGGACAAGGAGACAGAAGAGAGAAGATTGACAGCAAAGCAGTGACCCACGTGAGGCCAAAAGAGATACGTGCGGAGAAACTAGAAAATGATTCGCCGGCGGCGCCTGACGTCACTTCCGTTAGGGGCGGTGTCCCTCCTGCTCTTGGACGCGCGTAAATTGAAAGTGGATCGTGGTATTTTGGCGCCTAGTTGTGAATCTCTGCCGAGCCGGTGCCCAGTCCTCGGTACCGGTGCCGGACTGCGAGAAGGTGAGAGACTGGGACGGAACCACAAGCGCGGAGAGGGACTGTCCGGTCCCGGCGCTCCGGGTCACCCTGGGGCTGGGGGCAGGGGGCGAAGGTGAAGGCCGGCCCCGGTAACTTGTCCTGCCCGGGACACCTCAGTGCGGGGCTCTGGGACGTCCGGTTCTGGCCGGGGGAGGCCTGGTGACCCAGGGCAGAGAGCGCAGGACCTGCTGTCGGAACGACCTGAGTCACGACCCAGCCCTGGGACCCCAGGAAAGTCCCTTAACCTGGGCCGGTTCTGGGGGTGGTGGGATCTAAAGCTCTGTGTCCAAGCCTTAGCCGTCTGAGGCCTAGCTGGAGTGCGAAGTGGTGCCTGGTCCTGGGCCGGACAGTGGGGGCGGAGAAACCCTTGGATCAGTCCTGAGAACGTAAATGTAAATTATAAATGTATGTAAATATAAAATCAGATGTAATATCTCATCTACGGATATGGGAAATAAACTATATCTATCTATATGTGTGTGTCTCTGTGTGAAGACACATAAATTCCATCGTGTGTATATCTACATACATACATAATGGATTTAGCACAACTCTTAATAGGAGAGACAGTCTGGCCCCAGAGCTCAGGAAGACCTGAGCTCTTCTGATACATGTGGGCTGGGTGCCTCGGACAAATGATCTCACTTCCCAGGGCTCTAGGCATCTCTCTAAGACTAGCTGCAGAGAAAGTTCCACCCCCACCCCGCAGTTTCCTCCCGAGCATGTTCCCTTTAACAAAGGAAATCATACAACCAGTCCTCATCCCTATGGAACTAGTAGAGCCCACTTGGGAAAGGGAAGCCCTTTTAACACATTTCAACACTGATAATTTTCAGAAGTCCAGAAAATAAGTTGTTTTTTTAAATGGCAACCGGACTTCCTTCTTGTATTTTTTTGAACTTTTTTTTGGTAAGTGCAGTATATATTTTAAAATTTTCCCTCTTTCAACTTTCATCTTTCTTTATTATGCGATATAACTGGCAGGATGGGGATACACGGTTTGCTTCAGTTTATCAAAGATGCTTCTGAACCCATCCATATAAAGAAGTATAAAGGGCAGGTGGTGGCTGTGGATACATACTGTTGGCTTCACAAAGGAGCCTTTGCTTGTGCTGAGAAGTTAGCCAAAGGTGAACCTACTGATCAGTAAGTATGAATTGATCTATTTTTGTACTTATTGGTTATTACTTAATTACAAAGGATGATATCATTTTCTTTAAGTTGTAACATTGAATGGGTTTTTTTTGTTGAAGGCACCATTCTCCTAGTCACCTGAGCTTGAATCTTCAGTATCATCATTAGCTCTTCCTTCCTCACCAATTCCACATGTCCAATATGTTGCCTAATCTTGTCTTTTCTATCTTCATAACATCTCTCATAAACTCTACTGGTTCCCATTCACATAATTACAACCCTAGGTCAAACCTTTATCACCTCTCACCTGGACTACTGCTATTGCCTTCTAGCTGGTCTCTCTACCTCAAGTATCTCCTCAGGTTAATAATCTAACCTTCACTAGACTTTTCTAAAGTGTAAGTCTGACCATGTCATAAAACGCCAGGGACTCTCTATTATTTCCAGACTCAAATATAGAGTAGGTATTATTATACCCATTTTATAGACTAGAAAATTGAATCTCAGAAAAGTCAAATAATTAGGAAGCATTAGAAATGGAAATTGAACTGAAGTCTCTCCTGCTGCCTTTTGCAATGTGACCAAGTACTTCAAAGTTAACTTTGAAGATAGGAGAAAAAAAACAGATAGCTTTTTGTGGATAGTTTTCCACAGCTCTTAACAGCTTCATAGTCATCCAACTAAAGTATAGAAATAAAAGATCCTACTATATGTATTGTTTATTGGCCAAACCTCCCACCCCCAACAAAATATTTGATGTGGTAGGACACAGCACAACTTTAAAGGCATTCTTTAAACAAGATATCTCCCATATATGATGTTAAGATTATACAAGATTCCTTGATGGAAATAAACAAAAGCTATCTCTGTTGAATGCTTCTTTGCTTATCAATATACATGCTATGTTACTACCATGGAAGATGTGTTACACAAAAACAAACAGAAAATCTCCAGATGCTAAGAGCTTACATGTTTGCTAGAGTAATGTATTACTAATGGGAAGGGCTGTGAAACACAGGAAATGGTTTTTAATGTTTAATTTAAAGTCCTTTTGAGGATCTTTAAGTTCACTTCATATATTGCTGAATTATCACATATGAATTATTGTTTGTTGGCAAGCTATCAGCATTTCTGGATTATTCATATTCATTGTTGCTTCATGTGCTTTTTGACTAGTGCTTTCACACCCTAAAGGTGAAGAAGGAAAGGAAATCAATAAACTAGACAAACATAAGGGGCATACTAAGCAAAGAATGCAAGCTGGTAGAGACTAACTTAGCTACAGTATAGTCCCTGTATTTGAGAAGCTATGTGGCACAATAGGTGGAATGCCAGGCTTGGAATCAGGAAGATTCATCTTTTTGAGTTCAGATCTGGCCTCAGACTCTTACTAGCTTGTGACCTTGAACATTTAAGCCTGTTTGCATCAGTTTCTTTTTCTGTAAAATGAGCTGGAGAAGGAAATGGCAACTTACTCCAGCATCTTTGCCAAGAAAACCCCAAATGGGGTCATGAAGAGTTGGACACAACTGAACAATAAATGGTGCATGTTCTTATAAATCTGATAGTTTAATAAGGGATAAAATATTAAACAGATAACTATATTATGTAAGCACAGTAGAGAACTTCAAAACCAAAGTCCTATGTAAGGAATCAGGGAAGATTTCCTAGAGGAAGTACTTTTAAAATGTAGGTTCAACAGGCAAAGATGGGGAATATTCCAAGGGAACAGAGACATGATAGTTCAGTGTGTGTCCAGGCAGTAAGATTGTCTAGTTTCTCTACAAACCACATTCACTACAATACATAGAAAGGAGTAATAATAGAGGCAGATTGGATCCGTAGTCACATCAGGCTTTAGATAGTTACTAGCTGTGTGACCTCGGGCAAGTCACTTAACTGCTATCTGCCTCAGTTTCCTCAACTGTAAAATAGGGATAATAATAACAACTACCTTATAAGTGAGGTAGGTGCTACTGAGTTAATATTTATAAAGCATTTAGCACCAAGCCTAGCATATAATAGGTGCTTAGTAAATGCTTTTTCCTTCCCTAACCTAAAGTAAGATGAGATTGAAAATGTAGGATGATGCCATATTGTGGAAGACTTTTAATCTTTAATGTCCTGAGCAAGGAGTCTGAACTTTACTGGGTAGGGAATAGGGAGCATACTGAAGATATTTGCACAGAGTACTAGATCTTTGTAAGAAAAGTTATTTTTGTAGCCAGAAGGATTAGAGGAGGGAGGTAAGAGAACACATGTAAGGTTGTGTGACTGAAGCTCTTAAGAGCTGTGGAAAATTGTCCACAAAAAGCTTCCTGTTCTTTTCTCATATCTTCAGGCTTAACTTTGCAGTACATAGACACATTGAGAAAGGCAGCATGGTATAGTGTATTTAAATGGCAGTCAGGAGAGACTTCAGGTCAGTTTCTATTTCTAATTTCCATTTCTAATGCTTACTAATTATTTGATTTCTCTGAGGCTCAATTTTCTAGTCTATAAAATGGGGATAATAATACCTACTTCATAAGTTGGTGAGGGTAAAATTAAATAATGTGCATTTAAACACCTTACAATCTTTGTTGTTCCGTTGTGACCAACTCTTTGTGCCCCTATTTGGGGTTTTCTTGGTAGAGATACCGGAGTGGTTTGCCATTTCTGTCTCCAGCTCATTTTATAGATGAGGAAACAGAGGCAAACAGGTTTAAATGTCTTGTCCAAGGTCACATAGCTATTGAGTGTCTGAGGCTGGATTTGAACTCAGGTCTTCCTGACTCCAGGCTCAGCACTTTATCCATCATGTCCCAAAGCTACTCGCATTTATCTTTTTTCTTTCTTTAATATTATCTATGGGTTTGTTTGTGGAGAGGGTTCAGGGAGAGATGGAGAAAGCTTATATTCATTGAGATATCTTCAGTCCCTAAATGCTTTTTAAATTACATTCAGCAATTCGAGTCAGCAATCATTTATTAAGTGCTAGACTCTGGAGATATAAAGACAAAAATGAAAACTGTCCATGACCTCAAGGACATTACATTTTGCTGGGAGAAACAACATGTGCACAGTTAATATAAAGTACATTAAGAAAATAGAAACTAATTGGAGGGAGAGCATTAACAATTGCAGGATCAGGAACTGCTTCATATAGTAGGTGGCACTTGAGTTAACCTTGTAGTGGTACTAGAAATTCCAAGAGGGAGATAAAGGTGAGAAAGAAGATCATTCTTGACTTTGAAGTACAGCATGTGCAAAGACTTGGAGATGGGAAATGGAATGTGTGTGTGGGGAACAGCAAGTAAGCATTCTCATTAGCGGTTTCTTATGTGTATATGATATATAAGTGCCATTTCTGCTTCTTCAGATAACTAGCACATCTGGCATATGGTATAAAATTGATGTGTTCCACTGTCTTCAGTGATTATATATTGCTGTAGAAATGCCAGCAAATGTGTTCCATTTCATGTGCATTTAGTCAAATGTTTTGGGAACAGTCTGGTTTAGTTAACTTCAAACTCTCTACGTATTCTTTTCTTCCTTTAATTTTCACTGTTTTATGAGGTAATAGTTCGTAATCATATCATTTTCTCAACATGTAAATAAATTTGCATAGCATAGACTTTTGAGTAAAAAGCCTTTATTTTCAATAATACTTGATTTTTTTTGTGTTTTCAATATTAAGGCTAACAATATATGTGCTAAGCTATTTTGTTTGTCTTTACAGGTATGTAGCATTTTGTATGAAATTTGTAAATATGCTTTTATCCCATGGAATCAAGCCCATTTTGGTATTTGATGGTTGTACCTTACCATCTAAAAAAGAAGTAGAAAAGGCTCGAAGAGAGTAAGTGACTTTCTGTATTTTAGTATTTTCTTTTTTCTCCTGCCATGCTTCATTTATTTCCTCAGTTCTGATTTTGGGAGCCTTTGTCCTTTGGTTGTTCTCTATTGACTGGGCTGAATTCAATTCCAGATTAAGCAATCAAGAGTGGAACAGAAACGTTACCAGAAATAGCAAATTATTCATTGTGGAAGATGGTTTACTAATTTAGGGTCTTGTTTTTTTCCTTGCCTGAAAGAAAAATGACATCAAGTGATTTTTTTTCTCTGAGATATATGCACTATTGTAGTTAAAAAGCACTTATTGAATGTTTGCTATTTGCTGTGCTATTGTGCTTTTGAAAGATTCTTAAGAAATATATGACATTATACCTACCCTCAAGTTGTTGCACATATCACATACTGTGAAGGTTATTGAAAACGGCTAATATCTCCACCTGCAGAAGACGTCAGACCAACCTTCAAAAGGG
The DNA here is from genome assembly GCF_028372415.1 of Notamacropus eugenii. Lineage (NCBI taxonomy): Eukaryota > Metazoa > Chordata > Mammalia > Diprotodontia > Macropodidae > Notamacropus > Notamacropus eugenii. The sequence goes on from NC_092873.1 coordinate 402,712,828, forward strand.
GAAACAGCTCCTTCGAGAAGGAAAAATTGCAGAAGCCAGGGAATGTTTTGCCCGTTCTGTCAATATCACACATAACATGGCCCACCAAGTAATTAAAGTAAGCTATACTATTGCTAATAAACGGGTTATTATGCTGATTTAAAGTTAAAATTAACTATAAACTGCCAGAATTTGTTGGAGGGTGAAGGTAGTAGAAAAGAAGATAAAAAATGTCCTGGGAGCATCCTCTAGGAAAGAAGGACTCTCTTAACCGACTTGGAAAGATAGGCATCCAAGGAAGAAAGAAAAATTTAGCACACATCTATTAAGCCCTTAATCTGTGTGAGGCTCTGTGTTGTGCATTAAAGCTACAAGGACAAATTAGAGTTATTACACAAAAATTACCAGTGTAACATACCACCTTAGAGTTAAGTTCTAAGGATTAGGACAAAGTGTAAATGAAATGGAATATTTTTGGAAACTTGCTTGTCCAAGTGGAGAAGGCTGTCTGGGGTCTTGTGCCCTGGGAAAAGAGTGGGCTATCTGGCACCAAGAAGCTCTTTTTATCTGCTTTTTTAGAAGTTTATTTGTAAGTTGAATAATGAGAAACAACTTTTTATTTCATTTTTTAAAAAAAGAGCATATATGTAGTAATTTCCCTTTTTCTCAAACATATGTTCCTTCAATTTCTTAATTATTGGTGATAGAAAAAGGAATTTCCTTCTGCAAACACCAAATATGGACAATTTTTACTCCAAAGGAAATTCTTTAAAAATTACAAATATATTGATATCTAGACTGATAATAAAATGATCTTGTGTTTGATAGGAATTATACTAGATGTACTGTACTACTGTGTACTATACTATAGCCTCTCAGCTCCCTTCTAACTCTAAAATCATCTAGTACAACTTGAACATTGAATTTTTATAGTTATTGATGCAATCAGTATTGAGGAGCAGGTAGGTGCATAGTCCTTTGCTGGCTCTTGACACTAATCTCTTTGTTTAGGCTGCACGGTCCCAGGGCGTGGATTGCATAGTTGCTCCATATGAAGCTGATGCACAGTTGGCCTACCTTAATAAAACTGGGATTGTACATGCTATAATCACGGAGGACTCTGATCTTCTAGCTTTTGGGTGTAAAAAGGTATTTAAAAATCTTCCTAAGAAGGTTTTTATTGCCAAGATTGATAGTATGAATATTGAAGAGAATTACTTGATTTAATACCGTCATTTAAAGTATCTATCGAGGAAAATTCAGAATAATTCTTTGTACTTTAATCTTGTTTGCTCGAGAATTAGTATAATTTTGATGCTTTTCCTAGTAAATTCTCAAGGTTTAAGCTCTGTTAGCTCTATCTTATGATATTTTGTGTTTTTTAAAATGTTTTAAAAAACATATCTTATTTGCTCTTCACTGTAATCCTGTGAGGTAAGAAGAGAATGAGCATGGTAAGATTTAAGGAATACTAGATGAGTCAGTACATGGATTCTAGTCCTAGCTAAGGCACCAGCTGTGTATCCCAAAGCCTGTCACTTTTGTCCCTCGATTTCCCTTTCTGCATTTTGGTGGTATTGTGAATGAGGTTTAAATGAGAATTCTTAAAATAATTGCCATAAGTAGGGTAATAAAAAGATGATCTGTTGAAAAATGACCGTTTGAAGATTAACAATTTTTTTCCTTCCACCTCACCCAAGGTGATTTTAAAAATGGACAAGCTTGGAAATGGATTGGAAATTGATCAGGCTCGACTAGGAATGTGTAGGCAGCTTGGGGATGTGTTCACTGAAGAAAAGTTTCGTTACATGTGCATTCTGTCAGGCTGTGATTATCTCTCATCACTCCATGGAATTGGCTTAGCCAAGGCTTGCAAACTACTAAAAACAGCAAACAATCCTGATATTATAAAGGTATGCACCATTGTACTCACTTCGATCTGAGATCAGTTTATTTTTAGAATAAACCAGTTGAAGGAAGATAAACTTTAAATGTCCCAGTACATCTGAGAGGCATTATGATGAGCTCCTTAGCGCCTTGGAATCAAGACTTTCTGGGTTCAAGCCTATTGACATATGCTGCTATATGATCCTGGGCAAGTCATTTAACCCCCTTTCCAGGACACTTTGTAAGTCTGTAATTTACAGATCATTTGCCTGTTACTAAGCAATTAGTAGAACATTAGAAGAGTGATTTCCTGACTGAAAAGTTCCCTACTCTGATGAAGTCATAGGTCCGGATCATTGTATTGATAACCTATATCATTTCCCTTGTTAATATTATGTATTAATTATCAATAGGTAATGACCTTATGCATTGGAATAGCCATTAACGTATGCCTGAGTTTGAGGTGAAGTATTTTTTGTTTACAAAAAATGGGGTATACAATTACTGAAAGGACTAATGGTAGATAACTCTGTAGAGTCAAGGATAGAATTGATTCCGTTCTAAATACAGATCCTTTCTTTGCTCTTTTTTCTTACCTTTATAAAAATTGTGATTTATTAATTTTTCTATCTAAATTCTAACTAAATTCACCTATCTCTTTATCCACTAAAGAAGTTTTACTATTTAAGACAGTGCTAATAGTCTTTGAGTTGACTGTTTTTTACCTAAGAGCTTTTGGGTGTGGAGATTTTTTAAAAAAATATTAATTTGTTTATTGAAGAAATGGAAACTGAGGGTAAATGTTATTTTTGTTTTCTTATCCTTCCCAGAGTTACAATAAAATATACTATTTAAAAACCTCAGAGGTATTTGGAGAATGTGGCATTGTTTTCTTGTTTAATTGAAGATAATTCATGAGTAATATTTTGATGTCCACTATTAGGTTATCAAGAAAATTGGGCACTATCTTAAGATGAATATAACAGTACCAGAAGAGTATATTGAGGGATTTATTCGAGCCAACAATACTTTTCTTTATCAGCTAGTTTTTGATCCCATCCAAAGGAAACTTGTTCCTCTTAATGCCTATGAAGATGACATTGATCCAGATACTCTGCACTATGCAGGGCAGTATCCTTTGTGAACTGAGTGGTGGAAATTTTCTTTGTGCTTCTTTTATAGTATATGCTTTCATGTATATTTATCATACATTTATTTTATTTGTTGTATTTATTACTTATATTATGCATATTTATTATATATACTTTTATGATAATGTTTTCATTGCACCATTCTAACATAAGAGAAGTTAGGTCTTTTATTTTTTCAATTCATAAATCTTTTTTGTTTTAGTTACTCTTTAAGGGAAACATTTTAGAGGGAGCTTTTGGTTTATAAATAATCACTTATCAACAGCAGCATATGAATCATTTTTGCTTTTACTTGGAATTGGACATGTAACATTTTTAAAAATGAAGGCAAACTTGAAAGTAATATTATGTAGGCCTGGAGTCATTGACATAGTTCATACATATCAAAGGCAATGTTGATTTTTAGTAGCATGGCAACTAAGGTGACTGAGGGAGGTATTTGAGGGTGTGGGGATACAGTAGGAGAGACCTGCATTATCCTTTTCCATTTGGTCCCCCAGGGCTCTAGAGCCTGACAAAACATTCTCCAGGATATCCTTGCTTTCCTGCCTCCTTCATCTCACTCATGTAAATAAATGAACAAGAACTTGGTATAAGAAAGCAATATTGTTATGTATATTAAGCTTGTGATTTTTGTCATATTTATAGGGTTTTCAGTTACAGTCAATGCAGATAGCAACCTTCTGCATTACAGAATTTTCTGTAGTAGATAATGAGGCTCAATACTTTTCCTTAATCTAAATGACTTAGATATATTGATGATACCACTGCCTTTCAAATTGCACTTGGTAATAAAAATCTAAATACATTGGAACAAATTGATAACTACAACCCAGACACTGCTATGGTAACTTTTTTATTTAATATTTTGCAAAAGAACACGTTTCAAATACATTTCTGGAGGTGTATGTTGTCTTCATTTGGTAAATATTTAGTGAAGTAGGCCCTAAATTTGAATGAGTTGAGTAGGATTAGTTTTTCAGAAGTGACATTGTCTATCCATAGGAAAAGAATAACCTTAAGGCACCATATACATTAACAAAGATGTTTTTGAGATCATTTTTTTACTTGGGTTTGTTATACCACAGTTTTTTGGACTTTTGTCCTCGTCTTGATTTTGTGACATTTGGTCTTTCTGATCTAACTACTCCTTTTTAAAATTTCCTTTGTCTTCTGTAACTTGATTTTGCTTTTTCTTCTCCTACTTCTCTGACCAATGAGTACTTGGCACAGTGCCTAGTGCATGGCAGGCACTTTAAAAATGGTCTTGAATGACTTCTATCCCCTTGACCAACCTTCTTATTTTCACTCCCAAAAGATGTCTCCTACCTGTATTACTTTGATCTACATATATAAATTTATTTGTGACTTTTATCCTCACTTTCTCCCTTATCTCTGCCTCTTGCCTTCCCTGACTTCTTTCAAGTCCCAGCAAAAATTACACTTTATACAGGAAACCTTTTCCAGTTCCCCTTAGTGCTAGTGTTTTTCCTCTGTTGATAATCTTCTCTTTTCACATATCTATCTTGTCTCCCCCATTAGATTGTAAGATCATTTGAGGTCAGGGACTATATTTTGTGTTTCTTTGTATCCCTAGCACTTAGTGTGGGGCCTAGCACATAGTGGGCACGTAATAAATGCTATCAATACACAGACTCATCTGCAAAATGAAGAGGTTGGTTTAGATGATCCAATTCTATATTGGCTGTTGACATTTAGGGGGCTTAAAAGTTACTTAAGATTTGCTCTTGCCCGAAGAACCCCAAAGTATCTTTTTCTACTGACTTTGTGGGCTCAGAATGTCAAATTTGTAAAGATCAAGTAGCCTGGTGTCTTCAAGTATTGTAGTTTTACTAGAGCCACAAGTATTCAGAAGTCCAGAATTCTGTTCTTCCTCCTCTTCTTCCTACACAGATACCTTAAAAAAAATTCCTTGTCCTATGTCAAACCACTTAATTCTTCTCTTTTTACACCTCCAATCAATTAAGCTCCACTACGTCAGTTAAGATTTATATCTTTCTACTTTTTAATCCGAATCATTTTTTGTCAGTAAAATCTTGTGCAATCTGGGTCATAAAATTTAGAACTGAAAAATAACCTCAGAAATAATCTAGCCCCAATCCCTAATTTTAGAGAAATAAAGTGACTACTTACCCATCAGGTAAAAAGTAGCATCTTAGAATTCTAGATTTTTGTTGAGAGGATCTTTAGAAGCCATCAAATCCCACTCTCTGAATTTTTAGATAAGGAAAAGGTCACATAACGAGTAAGTCTCCGAGGTGAGATTTAGATCTTTCTGACTCCAAAACCAGCAGTCTAGCTACTTCTCCACACTGCCTCTAGTAGCCGAACTGGAATGAATTTTCACAATTTCTGACCTTCAACGTAGTGCTCCTTCTACTATATCATCCTACTCACTGGATTTGGGGGACTATATTGTACTATTTTAAGTCATCCTCCTAGTCTATAATACCCAGTGACTGACATGGTAAAATGGCTACTCTGATATAATGTGTATATATTATTCTAAGAGAATCTTGTTTAGTAGTGGAGAATAGAAATATACCATATGTGAATTCAACATGAATTAGCAGTTTTATAATTAAAATAATTTTTGTTTAATCTAAGTCAAGTTCTAGAAGAGGAAAAGCTGATACACATGTTGCTTTATGATATTAGTTTTTAGAAGAATAAAGTAGGTATATTCAGAAATCTATTCCAAACTAAGCTTAATGTTTAAGTAGCAGCTTGCTTACCACCAGAAAGTTATTAAAATGTTGTTATATTTCATATTTTATCTAAATTATTCCTCAAATTAAAAAAATAACATTTTCTGGCCATCTTTTTGCAGTCACATTAAAGACAGGGTTCTTTCTGTGCAGACTTGTTCTTTATTTCTTAGAGAGGAGCAGTCAAGGGCACTTACACCTCACTGAAGAGACACAGACCTAGGAACACGAGATGTTTAATGGGAAGTGTAGGACTGCCAAAGTAGAGAGTGTTGATAGAGGGCAGATATGTCCTCAACAGCTGTTCTGTATGAGGGTAATTTATCAAATTTATGTACTTTATATATAATTTATATTTATCACAGAAGGAACTTAAAGCTGACTTTGTTCCCTTCACATGGGTATTGTGTTTTTTGTTTTTTAACTTTCTAGCCTCAGCAGCCAAGAAGTCAAGGGTGGGATGACAGAACATCTAATCAAAAGCCATTCAATGTGAATAGCATTTGGAATAGGAACCAGTGCCCTGCACCTAAACTAGATGCTGTTTCAGATACTCCGTCTTTGCAGGAGAGACGCACTACTGCAGGCACTGAGAGGATTGTTAGTACAAAGGGGCTAAGTCTTCCAAAGAAGAAGCTTTTTATAAAAAGACCAAGAAGTGGTAAGTGTCTGGCTTTGGTGGAGCATCATTTCTAGGCAGAATGGAGTAGTGGTAGGATAAGGACTCACTGATTTTTTTTTTTTTTTTGCAGCCAGTTACTTTTCTCTAGTTGGTTGAGATTTTTTTTTTTTGATGTTCTTGTTTTACATATTAAGCCCCATATGCAGCCCAGTCCTATTTTTCTTTCAGAGTGATTTATATTTATTAACCATACAAGCAATTAAGCAAATCCTCTTAGATAACTTCTACTTTTGCTTTACAAATCTAAATAATGAACATATTTTTGTATCATCACTTAACTGTATACTACTATATTAACTTTATTATTGCTTGGCCCTGATTGTTCATCATTTATTGTAATCTCTTTCAGGACTAGAATGCTTATCACAGCTCCTGGCAGATAGTAGGCACTTAATAAATGCTTATTAATTGGAGATCTGTTTTAGGATTAGGTCATCCTTACTTATTTAAAAGTTAGCTTTCCCGAAACTTTCATTTTACATATACGTGTGTGTGTATACATATATATATATGTATGTATGTGTATACACACATACAGACAGAGGTGCAAACATACATGTACACAGTGGGAAGTGCTATTCAAATGTTAATTGGCTCTAACACAAAATAAACCAAATATATTTGTTTAGATTTAACTTATTTCTCCTAACCCTAAGATTCTATGACTTTGGAGAGAACTTAAGATTCACTCAGTTCAGCCTTCTACGTAAAGTAGCAGTCCTCTACAGTTACGCTGCCATAGAGTCATCTGGTCTCTGCTTCAGCATTGCAAGTATCAAAGAACTAACTATTTCAAAGTAGCCTTTTCCATTTATAGATGGCTCTAACTGTGGTAAGTTCTTTCCTTATATTGAGCAGAATCAGCCTGGTAACTTAAACATATTGGCTCTGGTTTTTCCTTCACAGAATTCAACAATGTCTAACCCCTCTCCATGTTCAGAGATTTAAAAATAGCAGTGATGACGTGTGTCATGCCCATGCCCTTTCCCCACTGTATCTAACTTTCAGAGATTGTCAAACTGGTAGAACGACTAGGGATTAAGGGAAGAAGCAGTGGGAGAGCAGGGTTCTTCATGTATTCTTAGTCCATCTTTTCACTGATTCTAGGGACCAGGCATTGTCTTAGTACCAGGATCTAAATGACAGAAGAGAAGAAAAAACTTTTATATCCTGTTTCCATTGGAAAAATGTAAAAAGCTTTTATACTTGTTTGAGAGTGGAATCTAATTATAATAGCTAGCATTTATATTGCATTTTACAGTTTGCAAAGCACTATATCCTTACAGCAACCCTAAGAATTAGATGCTATTATTATCTGCATTTTACACTGGAAGAAACTGAGGCATACAGATTAAGTAACTTGCCCAGGGTCACACAGATAGTGTCCAAGGTCCTGTTTTAACTCAGTTCTTCCCGACTCCAGGTCCAGTGTTCTATCCATTAGGCCAGCTGCTTTTTGTCCCTGTGAGGGACAAAACTGAAATTTAGTTATTGTTATTAATTTTTTTTGTCTTGGTGCTAAGTTGAAAAGGTTTTCTTAAAGGTCATTGGCCCAATGACCAAATTGACCCAGGCACCAAATCCAATTGCCTTTTCTCAATTCTCTTCTTTGATACTTCAGCAATATTTTACACTGTTGCCACATTTCCTTTTTTCTGAAACTCTTCTGGTTGCTGAATTCTCACGTAGTTTCCCCACCTGATTATTCCTTCTGGTTCCCCTGCCTCCTCTCTTCCTACATATCTAGTTTTGTACTGGACATTATTTAGTGTTCAATTAATGCCTCAGATTTCATATTACAGTTACTTGGTATCAACATGTTAAGTTCTTCCCCTTACTGAACTGTCTCTCAGAGGCTCCAAACCTCATCCACATGCTTTCCTCAGTCAACCAAATTCTTACAGTTGTGTTCTTCTGAACAGTCATGCATCCATTCTTCCTTCGCATCACCATTACCCCTACTCTCATTTAAAGTCCCCTTACCCCAGTAGCTTGGACTACTGTAAGCATGCCTGCGCTGATTTTCTTAAGTAATAGAGCATCAATGCTGGAGAGGGTCTTGAGAGTCTTGGCATTCATGTAGCCAAACTGTCACGTTTTACAGATGAAGAAACTGAAGCTCAGTACAGTTCATTGATATCCCTAGATCACACAGCTAGTGTCTCTCTCAAGATTCCAATCCAGGCTCCTGAGTCCTAATCTTTTTTTTTTTTTTTTTTAGTTTCCAGCATTCACTTCCATAAACTTTTGAGTTTTAAATTTTCTCCACCTCCCTCTTCTTCCCCCTCTCCTAGGCAGTGTGCAATCTGATATAGACTCTACATATACATTCTTATTAAACATATTTTCCTATTAGTCAAGTTATAAAGAAGAATTAGAACAAATGGGAAGAACCACGAGAAAGGAAAAACAAAAAGAGAGCAAATAGTCTGCTTTGATCTGCATTCAGACTCCAGAGTTCTTTCTGTGGATGTGGATACCTTTTTCCATCATGAGTCTTTTGGAGTTGTCTTAGATCCTTGCATTGTTGAGAAGAGTCAAGTCTGAAAGTTGTTCATCACACAGTGTGACTGTTACTGTGCATAGTGCTCACTTCACTCAGCATCAGTTCATAGAAGTCTTTCCAAGTTTTTCTGAAGTCCACCTGCTCATCATTTCTCATAGCACAGTAGTATTCCATTACATTCATATACCACAACTTGTTCAGCCATTCCCCAATTTATAGGCATCCCCTCAATTTCCAATTCTTGGCCACCACAAAAAGAGGTGCTATAAATATTTTTGTACATGTGGGTCCTTTTCCCACTTTTATGATCTCTTTGGGATACAGCTCTAGGAATGGTATTGCTAGGTCAAAGGGTATGCACAGTTTTATAGCCCTTTGAACATAGTTCCAAGTTACTCTCAAGAATGGTTGGACGAGTTCACAACTCCGCCAACAATGTATTAGTGTTCCAATTTTCCCACATCTTCTCCAGCATTTATAATTTTCCTGTTTTGTTATCTTAGCCAATCTGATAGGTGTTATGTGGTACCTCAGAGTTGTTTTGATTTGCATTCCTCTACTCAAAAGTGATTTAGAGCATTTTTTCATATGATTATAGATAGCTTTAATTTCTTCCCCTGAAAACTGCCTGTTCACATCCTTTAACCATTTATCATTTGACGAATGATTTGTATTCTTATAAATTTGACTCAATTCTCTATATATTAGAAATGAGGTCTTTATCAGAGGCACTGGTTGTAAAAAATCTTTCCTAATTTTCTGCTTCCCTCCTAATCTTGGTTGCATTGGCTTTGTTTGTGCAATAAGTTTTCACTTTAATGTAATAAAAATTATCCATTTTGCATTTCATCATGTTCTCCATCTCTTGTTTGCTCATAAATTCTTCCATTCTCCATAAATCTGACAGGTAAACTACTCCTTGTTTTCCCACTTTGCTTATAATATCAGTCTTTATATCTAAATCGTATTTCCAGTTTGACTTTATTTTGGTATACTGTGTAGAATGTTGCTGACTCCAAATGTCTTAACTACGTAACTGCATAAATGTATCTTCTACTTTTTAGTCCATCCTACGTCCTGTTGCCAAATTAATATTCCTAATGCACAGTGCTGATCCTTCTTATTTCTTTATTCAAAAAATGCTTGACTCCTCAATGTTTTCAGAATAAAGGCTAAAGTATTACTTTGACCTTCAAGGTCTTCCATGATTTAGCCTTTACCTACCTTTTCAACTATTCAGATTCATTAATCCCCTAGTGTAGGCTAAATGCTGGGAAGGTAAAACCATAGTAGCTCCAAGCCTAAGAATGTCTTTCTTTGCCTCCTCTGTTCCCTCTACTTAGAATTTTCTTTTCTACCTTCCCTATCTCTACTTTGCCCACTTTCTACCTAGAATTCATGATGCAACTCTATAAAGTCTTTTCTGATCTTTTCCCTGCCCCTACTAGAAATAATCTCTACCTCTTTTTCCCCATCATACTTTATTTGTATATCTTAGGACACTTATTTTCTTTCTGCATTGGGATAATAGCTCTTTCTACATGTCTTCTCCTCCATTAGTCTATAAGCGCCTTGAAGCCAATGACCTTATCTTTATATCTGCCTTTCACTGTCCACTCAAGATCAGTGCACTCACAAATAAATACTGACAAAAGAATAGATTTGAAATTGGAGGTGTAAACTGCATAATGTAATCATACCATGTGCTTTCCAAAGAAATACACTTAAAATACAACATATGGCATCCAAAGCTGTTGTTATGAAAACCATACCATTTAAATTAATCACACATTTGCTTGTAAATTATTGTTTGTGTTTTCTTTATTTAGACTTCTCATTACCATGGGGCCATTTATTTGTATGCAGAAAGTTGTCTTCCAGCAGAGTGCCTAAAGGATTCATTCAAAATTTTAAAATAGTACAGAATTAATTATGCACGAGATTTTTTTGTTTGGGTCATTCATTATGTAATTGTAGATATAGTAGGCAATAAATGTTTATTTACTCATTTGTGAAATTCAAAAACTCTTGGGACTTTTTATGTGATCCATTTAGATCATAGAAAAATAAGTAAATTCATTCTAAGAACATTTTTTTTTACAGTGGGGTATTTTTGCTCTAAGTCAATAAACAAGTGCACAAATTATGTTTGTATTTAGAGGAACTATCAGAAGATGATCTTTTATCCCAGTATTCATTTTCAATTACTAAGAAAACCAAGAAAGAGAACTGTGAAAATAACAAGCCACAGAAGTTTTCTGAAGCATTCATCCCTGACAAAGGACATGCCATTTCTTGTAAAGAAACCTTGAATACTCAACCTAAACTGAGAAACAAATTTGCATCCTTTTTACAGAAGAGAAATGAAGAAAGTGGTGCAGTTGTGGTTCCAGGGACTAGAAGCAGGTATAATCATTTTAATAGAATCAATTATCTTTTCAACTCTACTCTTAATCACTAAATAGCATTAATTAAATTCCTTCTATGCTAATAGCTAGGGATACAAGGACAAAGATAAAAATGGACTTTTGTCCCCAAATCACTTACAGTATGCATATTAAGATATATACAAAACAAGTATAAGGTAATAGGAGTGTCACCAGCCCCTAGAAGGATCTGCTAGAGCAGAATTTTGAAGAAAACTAGGGATTCTAAGAAGAGAGGAGGAGGGATTGCATCCTATCTATGGGAAAGAGTAGCACAAAGGTATAGAAGTGGGATGGAAGGGGCCTATGTAAAGACCAGGAAGAAGGACAGTTTAGATTAACAGTGTGAAGACTTGAAAGATAGGTTGGAAAGAACTATAAATACCTAATAGGAATCTCTGTTTGATCCTAGAGGTAATAGGGAGCCACTGGGCAGGAGAATGCCTTGGTCAGACTTGTACTTCAAAAAAATTTCTTTGGAAGGTATGTGAAAGATGGATTAGAAGAAGAGATTTGAGACAATGAGAGCAACTAGAAACCCCTTTCAGTAGTTTAAGGAAGAGGTCATGGGCACCTAAACTAGAGTAGTGGCCTTGTCAGGCAACAAGCATTTATTAAGCACTAACTATGTGCCAGGCACCCTAAGTGTAGGAGATGCAAAGAAAGGGCGGGGGTGGAGAGGAGATACATTTAATGGTAGAGAGGGAACAACGTGAAAAAACGCTATAGAGACAAAGCTATATAAAGGATAAATGGGAAATAATGAACAGAGGGAAAATATAAGAATGAATAAGGATTCTTGGAACAGGTAACTAAGAAAGTTCTTTTGTAGTATATGATACTTAAGCTGAATCTTTAAGGAACTTGGGGAATTTAAGAAGTGAAGGTGAGGTTATAAACATTCCTGGCATGGAGAACAGCCCGGGCAAAGATGTGGACAGAGGCAAGATAGATTCTCATATATGAAAACAGCAAATAGGACACCATGGCTAGACTGTAAAGTTCTGAGAATAGGAGTCAAGTACAAGTAGATTAGTGCAGTCAGAAGAGACCAGGCTTTGAAAAACTTTAAATGCTACAGTTTATATTTTATTCTAAAGAGCCACAGGAATTTACTGAGCAATATTATGTTTATTTAGTTCTAGATGCCACATTTTGGAGCATTGATAAGCTAAAAAGTACCCAAAGGAGGGCAGCCAGGATGATGAAGGAACTAGAGATTATTCCACATAAGGATCAGATGGAAGAACTAAATAAGCTTATCTTGGAGAAATGAAGAAGAATTAGGGGAGGTGGGAGATATGTGACATGTGTCTTCAAATATTTAAAGCATTGTCATGTGGAACATGGATCAGACTTGTGTTTGACCCCTGAGGGCAGAAATAGAATTTTTAGGGGAAAATTTTCAGAAAAATTTGTGCTTGATGTAAGGAAAAACTAGTCATTTGAGCTGTCCAAGAATGGAGTGGGCTGCCTTGATGATAGGCTTATTGACCACATATTGGGGATGTTGTAGACAGTACTTTTCACCAGTCATAGATTGACTAAATGGCCTCTGGCATGTCTTTGTACTCCTAGATTGAGTGATAGCAACAGATACTTACTGTGAACAACCACATGCAAAGCACTGGGCTAGACCCTGGAGGATACAGAGAATTATTAAGTACTTATTATATTTCAGGTGCTGTGGTAATTCTTGTCTTCTGCTGGGGAGTCAGAAAAATCTTTTTGTATAGAATAAGATAAAGAATATCTGTTTTATTCATTGGTGGTAGGCAGAATGCACCAGTCAAATTTATAGTTGCCTCGAGATATAAGAACACCACCAACAATACTGTCAGCCCAGTCATGTAAGCAATGCAACTAGTATTCTCATTTTACACGTGAGGAAACAGGCTTAAAGAGGTTAAATGATTTGTTTGTAGTCACACAGCTCAAGTATCAACCAGGATCTGAACCCAGATTTTCAGACTCCCAATCCTTCCACAATCCTTTCAACCAAACTACCCCTCTTCTCAAGTGATTAGTTGTGAGAAATTACCCAAGGTTTGTTTTTTTTTTCCCTTCTCTAAAATATATTTCACTTCAGAAGGTCCTTAATTTTATGATTGTGGATGCCCTTCTGATCAGTAAAGATAATCCCTTCAAAAACTTAGTCTTCGATGAATTGATGTAGTGCTCAGAATTAATCAGCTCATTGCCAACCTTCTGAACCTGTGGGTAGGCTGATCTTATGAGACAACTGACATTTACTCAGACCCTTTCCATCTTTGTAGAATCTGCCACAGCCTAAATTCCCCTGAAATAACATTGTCTTCATGCCTCAGTGGTAAGGGACAAGAACACTAGCTCCTGGATTTGAAGGACTGAATTCTAATTATGACTCTTGATATGTAATACTGCTGTGAACATGAACAAATTGATTTAATCTCCTTAATTTTCTTATCTGTAAAATGAAGGGTTGGACTAGATGGTTTGGTTCTGTCCAACTCTAGATCTATGGTCTAAAATACTACCCAAAATAGTCATAAAATATATTTAGTTCTTAGAACTATTTAAATTAGAAGAATCAAAGATCAAGGTCTGAATGTGGCTCATAATCACTATTGTTATTTTCCTAGGATTTATAAGTACAATGAGTTTTGCTCTCCATTGAGAAGAAACTTTGCAATTAGCTGAATCTCATTTTTCTAATCTTTTAGGTTCTTCTGTAATTCTGCGGATGCAGCTAACATTACTGAAGAAAACAGAAGCAACCAATCTTTATGTGAAACTACTGTCCTAGACATACAGACTGAGCAAAATGAGTCAGAGGAAACGGATAGCCAGAAGTCTGTTCTTACAAACGTAGCTCAGAGTCCAGGTGATCAGAATATGGATGATCTAAATGAAGCTTGTGATCATGATTCTCAATCTTCTGAGAATAAATTCACAAGGACAGTCTCACCACCCACTTTAGGAACACTAAGAAGTTGCTTCAGTTGGTCGGGAAATCTTCGGGATTTTTCAAGGACTCCCAGCCCTTCTCCAAGTGAAGTTTTGCAGAAGTTTGCGAGAAGGAGTGAACCTTCAACCCCTTTGATTAAGAATAATAATGAAATGTCCAGTTTGTCTCAAGAAAACAGTAATGATTTAGAAGGTGAAACATGTCCCATTTCTGAAATGGGATGTTCTTTACAATCTCAGGAAAGCTTGGAACTATCACAGAACAGTTTGGATTCCTCAAGGCTCTCTCAGCTATCAAGCAAGGATTCTGATTCAGAGGTATGTCATTTAATAAAACCTTTCTTTCCATATTAACACACACGAGAATATGATTTCATTGTCTATGATGACTGATTTCTCTTATAGCTTTCCTATGTGTGATTCTGTGAAAGACTGGACATTTCTTAATACAAACATATGTTTATTGTATGGAAAGATATTGACTAAGAATCATAGGATGAGAAGGACATGGTGTGGGTGGTTTGTGATCCCCACTGGTAGATGGAGTATACATGTGGATCCAGTTGTAATTCCATCAAAGAATTCCTCCTAGACTAGTGTGTGCTTCCCTGTTTTAACTGCTTATGAGTTTCCAGAATTATGGAATTATCGGATACTAAGCTGTGTGTGAATTTTTGTTGGAAGATTATTGTATGTGGATGGATGCATAACAAATATTTTATTTAATTAGCATTTGATATTCCACAGGAGCACGACACTGATAATTTTATATTGTCTTTTGTGACTGCCAGTTTTTAAAATTTATTTTCGCCCACTTGTCTTCTTTATAACCTTCTGTGAAAGAACAAACATAGTTCAGGTCATTTTTCTTTTCATGTGTGTGGGTGTGGGTGTTTGTGTATGTACATATACGTGTGTGAGTGGGTGTGTGTGGTGCAGTTTCCACTTAAGCTAGGTGCAGTTTCCACTTAAGCTAATCATTGTCAGAATGACTGGATCGCTTCACAGTTCCACCAACAATGTATTAATAATGTACCTCTTTTCCCACAGCTCCACCAACATTTATCATTTGTCATTATGACATCTTTTATAGATATTGATAAATGTGTGGTAGACTCTTAAAGTTGTATAAATTGCATATTTCTAATCATTGATGATTTAGCGCATTCTTTTATGATTGTTGGTAGCTTGGATTTTTTCTTTGAAAACTGCCTGTTCATATGTCCTTTGACTATCATTCAGGAATGGCCATCAGTCTTATACATTTTAATAAGTTCCCTATATATCTCAGGTACAAGACATTTATTAGAGAAACTTGCCGCAAAGATATTTTCCCCCAGTTACTGGTTTTCCTTCTACTTTTTACTACTTTTTGTTTGTGCAAAAAATTTTTAATTTTATGTAATCAAAATTGTCCATTTTAATTTATGTGATCCTATCACTTGTTTGGTCATGAACATTTCCCCTGTTTATATATTCCATATCAGTACAACTGAAAGGTAATTAATTACCTTGCTCCTCTAATTTGTTGGATTCAACCTTTTATGTCTAGGTCATGGAACCATTTGGAACTTATCTTGGTGTATAGAAGTACTAGTATAAACATAATTTCTGCCAAATTTCTATCCCATTTAAAATTTTTCTTTTTAATTTGTGGAATAAAACAAGCATTTCCAAAACATAGAATAATAAAAAAGATGAAACTTCAAATCTGCTATGTACAATTTGCTGTTCCTTTCAAATATACAACAAAGTTATCGTGTAAATTTTTTTTTTCTTCTCTTCCTCCCTCTCTCCTCCATCCCCCCAGATGACCACCATTAGTCACAAATAAAATGGAATATTCTCTCAACTTCTGCCTCTGGGCTTCTTTGGCTTCCTTCAAGCCTCACCTTAAATCTCACCTTCCACAAGAGGATCCTGACCAGCACCCCCACCTCCCAGGCTTCCCTCTGAGATGATCCCCCTTTATACTATGATCTCATATATACATGATTATTTTCATGTTGTCTCCCTCATAGGAATGTGAGCTCCTTCTGGGCAGGAGTTGTATTATCATCATATAGGGCACACAGTACGTGCTTAAAAAATGCTTTTTGGCTGGCTGGCTTACTCGGCACAGTCATCCTGCTTAACCAACAGCATTATCTTGGACTCTTCTTGTTCCTCTCCATTCATATGGTCACCACCCTGGGTCAGGTGCCCATCGCCATTTACCTAGACTGTTCTGATATCCTCCTCATTAATCTCTTTACCTCCAGCTTCTTCAATCTTCAAACCATCCTTCATTAAATGCCAAAATAGTTGGGTTTGAACATGTCTCCTCACTGCTTAAATCTTCAGTGCCTCCTTATTAGTAATACACTTAACATTTATATTATACCTTGGTATTTGCAAAGTACTTTCTTTACATGTATGATCTCATTTGATCTTTACAACAACCTTGAGGGTAGGTGCTACTAGTAGCCCCCATTTTACAGATGAGAAAACTGAGGCTCAGAGAGGTTAAGTGACTTGCTTAGAATTACTGCCTAGTCAGTGTCCAAGGAAGGGTTTGAACTCAGGTTTCATCTTGACTCCAAACCTGGTGTTTTTCTCACTGTGTTACCTTGTTTCCTTGATGATTTTAAAAATAAATACGGACTTCTCAGTCTACCACTTAAAGTCACCTACAATTTTTCTTTAACCTGCCCCTCCCATTCTCATTTCACATTACTCCTAGCATGTGTTATGTGTTCCAGACAAGCTGCTCATTTTGATGTTCCTCAGACTTGAAATGCCATCTCTTGCCTCTGTGCATTTGCACAGGTCTTCCCCATGGAAAAAACCATCTGTGCCTCAATTTTTCTGTCCTGTTTTCTTAGCACTTTTTGGCAATAGTGAATCCTGTGTTTATTTGTTTCCAGCCTTTCTGATTCAGTTACCCCCATTCTCTCTCTCACTGGTACAAATAGTTTTAATCATTACTGCTTTGATACTTTAAGAAATCTTCCCACCTTTTTTTTCATTATTACCTTGGAGATTCTTGATCTTTTGTTTCTCCATATAAATTTTGTCATTATTTTTTTCTTTATATTCTTTTGGAAGTTTGTACAGTATTGAATACTGAACTAATGTCATTTTAAAAATAATACTGGCTCAACTGTTAATGTTTCTTCTATTATTTAGGTCTGCGTTTATTTCTGCCTAAGTTTATTTATCTCATGACCTCTGTCATTGGAAAAACTTCCATCACATTGCATAGCATTTGGAAAATTTTAATTATTTGAACTTTCTGATGGTTTAGATTCTGGATGAAAAATAGAGGTTATAGATATCTTCAAAGTAATGATCCTACTTAATCTAAGTTTTACAGCAGTTTTTGTCAACCATATTTAATAATTGAGTGTTAATTGTTTTTAGGTTTTATTAACATTTCTAGATATGCTTCTCTTCTGACCTCTGCCCTCTCTTCACATCACACATTGGTTCATCTTGATAGGTGTATATCTTTCTACTCCCATAGTCAATCAACAAGCATTTGTTAAGTGTTTATTATGTACTAGACATTGTATGTACTAAGTGCAAAAAAAGGCAAAAAGACCTCTCTGCCTGCAAGGAGCTTAACTTCCTATCTTTCCAGCTTAAGGAAGGTGATACATTTCACTAACATGAAATTTATTCCCAGCTTTTCTTTTTTAAATGTTTAATTTATCTTTGTCTCTGAATTCTTCTGATGTTATTATTAGGACAAGTAATGATATAGTTTCCCTTGCTGTGACTTCTATTGGTAAGAGTTTTCTTTGGCAGTAAATTGTGCTGCTCTGTTAGGAGAATTTATATTTTGATTTTTGTTTGTTTTTTAGCGTATAACAGTATAAAAAGTGTTAGGAAAATTAACATGTGCCCAAGGGAACAAAAGCAAAGATAGGCAGGGGCCCCATGAGAATCAAGTTGTAAAACTAGGAGAAACTGAGTGAATTCTGATCATTTCAGTAACTTCTTTTGTTTTGGAAATATTTTAGGACTCTTTGTGAAAACATTTCTTTATATTTGCCATAGGTAAATACTTAAATTTTCTTTTGCCTGGTAACATGTCAAACAGGCAAACTAATTACTTGGTGCAGAACTAGTGTCAATTTTGCAAGTTTGGTTATTTATGAAAACTATTAGCCAGGTTGTAACAAAGCAGCAGTAATACAGAAGGCAATATTGTTCTGAGTAGGCATTTTAGCAGCCTGTTGAAATAGAACTGACATCAGAATTGCACAAGAGAGCTTTCACATTATAAAGAAAATAGGCTCTTAGGATTCATAATTTACTTTTCCATGTAAGACTTCTGCCATTTCCTTAAATGAAATCACTAAAGGATATCACCTTTTGTTTTCTTTCAGATATTCCTTCTCCTCTATTGTATTTTTTATAGCTTTTCTTATGAAATTTCATGCAGTTATTTAATGGTTACATAAGATCATCCACATTCATAGTTATATAGATTACTCATGTCATATGCTGTTTTTGAACTCTTTGAGAAAGGACTATTTTTTGCCTCCTTTTGTATTCCTAGTGCTCGGTACAGTAGCTGGCACATAGTAGTTGCTTAATAAATATTTATTAACTGATTGCTTATCCATAAAAATACTACACTAAAGATGTATTTTTTTTTTTAAGGAATCTGACTGTAGTTCCAAGCCATCTGATAATCAGCAGTCACAGAGCTCTCATCCACATTTGTCTTCATTTGCAAAAAGAAAAGACTCAACCCTAGGGAACAAGGTAAGTTGCTCTTTAGTCATCTTATCCAGATTCCTGTGGCACTGAATAAATGAGGCTTTGAAAGGCTAAGGAAAGAGGAATAGGAATCAACATCAGCTTGTCAATGCTAATAATTTAATAACGTAGTTTTTTAGGTTTTCACAATGAAAATTTAACACAGCCCTTTAATATTCAAATGTTATTGTCATAGTAACCTTGCTTTATGCTTTCTGTATACTCTTTTCCTAGTCAGAGATCTTGGCTTCAATACTGAAGGCTTAGACCAGAAGTGTCAAACACTAGACCTGCAATTCTCCCAAGTACTGCTGGGAACCAGGGAATATTAACAAAATAAATAAAACTATAATAGAACATATATAATGTTAATATGTGGTTTTCTAAATCAATGTGTGATATGCAAGGATCCTTATGTACTACCCCATTTCTATTTAAGTCTGGCACTACTGCCTTAGCATGTCAATACTATGTGACTTGCTCTCAAATCTACTGTAGCTCTGACCTATTTCCTGAATTGCAATCCTGAATTTCTCTACAGCTCAGCATGTTTAAAACCAAACTCATTATCCTTCCCATAAAATCAGATTCCCTCCCCAAAAAAACCCCAAACTTCCCTATTTTCTAAATGTTATAGTTTTCCAGTCAGCAGTCTTAAAACCTTGGAGTCTGCTTCCCTTCCTTTCTTTGAAAGAATCCCTCGGGGGGCGGAGCCAAGATGGCGGTGTAGAAGCACACAAATACGCTAGCTCCGAACTCACAGCCCATGAAATATCTGTAGAAAAGAGCTGCCAATAAATTCGGGAGCAGGAGAAGCCACATAACAGCGGAGCGGACAAGATTTCTGTTCCAGAGAGCCTGAAAACCTCTCACAAAAGATTCTTCGCTCCATGGACTGAGAGCCGAGCACAGCCCTGCCGCGGCCGCCCGGTGCCAAGAGGAGCAGATCCAAGCGGGGAGCAGATCCAAGCAGGCTTCAGGGACAGAATCTCCAGCAGCCGCACGGGTCCCTCCACCCACAGGTGACAAGGGTCGGTGAGAGGGTCTCTTCGGCGGGTCAAGAGGGGAGTGGGGAGCCCCCATGACTCAGGCCCCCTCGGGAGGCACCAGCGGAGGTGGGAGCAGACCGGGGCTCCCCAAGCAGGCAGGGGCCTGGATCCATTGTTGAAGGTCTGTGCATAAACTCCCTGAGAGAACTGAGCCTGAGAGGCAGCCCTGCCCTGACTTGAGCACCTGAACTTGATCTCACACTGAATAGCAGCCCTGCCCCCGCCCAAAGCCCTGAGGCTGGGAAGCAGCATTTGAGTCTCAGACCCCAAGCGCTGGCTGGGAGGATCAGGAGGCGAGGTGGGTGTGAGGAGAATATTCAGAGGTCAAGTCACTGGCTGGGAAAATGCCCAGAAAAGGGAAAAAAACCAAGACTATAGAGGGTTACTTCTTGGTGAGCAGGTTTCTCCTCCCCTCCTTTCTGATGAGGAAGAGCGGTGCTCACCATCAGGGAAAGACACGGAAGTCAGGACTTCTGTATCCCAGCCCACTCAATGGGATCAGACCTGGGAAAAGCTCAAAAAGAGCTCAGAAAATTTTGAAAATTATTTTAGAGAGGTGGAGGAAAAACTGGGAAGAGCAATAAAAGACTTGCAAGCAAAGTATGAACAGCAGATCAGCACCCTGCTAAAGGAGACCCCCCAAAAAATGCTGAAGAAAATAACACCCTGAAAAATAGGCTAACTCAATTGGCAAAGGGGGTTCAAGAAGCCAATGAGGAGAAGAATGCTTTCAAAAGCAGAATTAGCCATATGGAAAAGGAGATTCAAAAGATCACTGAAGAAAATAGTTCTTTCAAAATTAGAATGGAACAGATGGAGGCTAATGACTTTATGAGAAACCAAGAAATTACAAAACAAAACCAAAAGAATGAAAAAATGGAAGATAATGTGAAATATCTCATTGGAAAAACAACTGACCTGGAAAATAGATCCAGGAGAGATAATTTAAAAATTATGGGCCTACCTGAAAGCCATGATCAAAAAAAGAGCCTACACATCATCTTTCATGAAATTATCAAGGAAAACTGCCCTGATATTCTAGAACCAGAGGGCAAAATAAATATTGAAAGAATCCACCGATCACCACCTGAAAAAGATCCAAAAAGAGAAACTCCTAGGAATACTGTGGCCAAATTCCAGAATTCCCAGGTCAAGGAGAAAATATTGCAAGCAGCTAGAAAGAAACAATTCAAGTATTGTGGAAATACAATCAGGATAACACAAGATCTAGCAGCTTCTACATTAAGGGATTGAAGGGCATGGAATAGGATATTCCAGAAGTCAAAGGAACTAGGACTAAAACCAAGAATTACCTACCCAGCAAAACTGAGTATAATACTTCAGGGGAAAAATTGGTCTTTCAATGAAATAGAGGACTTTCAAGCATTCTTGATGAAAAGACCAGAGCTGAAAAGAAAATTTGACTTTCAAACACAAGAATGAAGAGAAGCATGAAAAGGTAAACAGTAAAGAGAAGTCATAAGGGACTTATAAAAGTTGAACTGTTTACATCCCTACATGGAAAGAGAATATTAGTAACTCTTGAAACTATTCAGTATCTGGGTACTGGGTGGGATTACACACACACACATGCACACGCACACACACATAGAGACAGAGTGCGCAGAGTGAATTGAATAGGATGGGATCATATCTTAAAAAAATGAAATTAAGGGGTGAGAGAGAAATATATTGGGAGTAGAAAGGGAGAAATGGAATGGGGCAAATTATCTCTTATAAAAGAGGCAAGCAAAAGACTTTTTTAATTTGGGGAAAAAGAGGGGAGGTGAGAGAAAAACATGAAGTTTACTCTCATCACATTCCACTAAAGGAAGGAATAAAATGCACACTCATTTTGGTATGAAAACCTATCTTACAATACAGGAAAGTGGGGGATAAGGGGATAAACTGGGTGGGGGAGACGATGGAAGGGAGGGCATGGGGAGGAGGGTGCAATTTGAGGTCGACACTCACGGGGAGGGACAGGATCAAAAGAGAGAACAGAAGTAATTGGAGGCAGGATAGGATGGAGGGAAATATAGTTAGTCTTATACAACACGCCTATTAGGGAAGTCATTTGCAAAACTACACAGATTTGGCCTATATTGAATTGCTTACCTTCCAAAGGGAGGGGTTGGGGAGGGAGGGAGGAAAAGAAGTTGAAACTCAAAGTTTTAGGAATAACTGTCAAGTACTGTTCTTGCCGCTAGGAAATAAGAAATACAGGTAAAGGGGTATAGAAAGTTATTTGGCCCAACAGGACACAGGAGAGGATGGAGACAAGGGCAGAGAGGAATGATGGAGGAGAGAGCGGAGTGGTGATGGAGGCAATTGGAATGCTCGGTGTTTTGGGGTGGGGGGAGGGGACAAGGGGAGAGAAAATTTGGAGCCCAAAAATTCTGTGAAAATGAATGTTAAAAGTTAAATAAATAAATTAATTTTAAAAAAAGAAAGAAAGAATCTCTCTCCATCTCTCCAATTCAATCTATGGATTGAATGGATCACCCAGAGCCTGGGGGTTCAAATAGTCTTTTTGTTAAAATCATATTGTAATACCCTCAGATATAAGCACTTCTCCAATCAGTTAAAATGCAATTCAGAAAGAAATTCAATTCAAAAAGAAATAAAAACAGCTAGCAAGAACTTAAAAAAAAGTCTACAAAGAAGTACCCGTAGCTTTCATGAGTTCTCCACCAAAATCCCAAAAAACTGCTTTTATACTCTTTTTGCCCAAATGCCCTGAAACTAGGTCCCAGATCAATCCACCAAGTTAACTCCAAAAAAGTTCAAGAGACATAATTTCTGGGCATTCAATCATTTTATTAATAAAGCTAGAATATTATTAATAAAAGGAGTCAGTAACATTATCGAATGCCAAAGACCCCTCATGGAACCCATTCAACACTTATATGTCCTTGGAGAGTGGGTGTCCCTGAGGGTGACAATCAACTGACTGGTTAACGAATAGAATGAAAGAGAGGTGGACCTATTTTAATGAGGGACTGGGGGATGTGACTTTTGTCATTTACTTCTGAATCATCCCCAGCCTTGGACAATTTAATCAAAGATTTTGTCCCTACCCAACCTTGAGTAGAACACAGTGGGCAGGAACTCAGCTTTCTAAGATGGTCTAGGAAGAGTAGATTTTTGGCAGAGGTCACCAATGTCCTTTGAAGGCCGGACTTGGAACAAGGAAACAGGCCAAGTAAAAAAGCCTGGATCTCCTTCATAATTGGTTATTAATAATCATTTCTCTCAAAGACCTTCCACAATTCTGTATACCTCACCTTCTCACTATTTTCTGCTTCAGTCAGGTTAGTTTCCTTATTGCTCTTCAGGCAGGCTTTTATATTCCCACCTCTGAATTTTTATTCCTTTTTTTATCTGGAAGTTCTTCTCTTCTTTCTTGTCTGTCTTGTCTTGTTATTTTCTCAAGGCCCACCTTAAGTGTTCCTTCTTCCCTGACTGCCTAGCCTTTAGATATGAGCACTCTTACCTCTGAACTTAAGTATTTCTTGTCTGTGCTCCTTATTTTGCACTTGGCAATACTAGGTAAAACGTGCTCTTTATTTTTATGTTTGTATCTTGCCTTCCCTAGTTAGAATAATTTCTCCAGGGCAACGATCTTATTTTATGCCTCTTTGTTTCTCCTAACATAACATCTTATGTAGGTACTCAAATGTTTGATAATAATGATGCTTTTGTTTAGCTTTGATTGATTTATTTTTTAGCAAAATACTAAATAAATGCAAATACTGAAGTCCTAGCACTGAAGCACTCCTTTCCTGAGAGAATGGTGACATCTTGTGTTTGTTAAGTTACTCTTTCTGGAGAATCCTACTGTGTTATGTTTTTGTCTCCATCTCAAAATATAATTTGAAATCCGATTTGTTAGAAAATTTGCAAAGATCTAATGAATACTGTCTTTTACAATTTGTAGTCAAGTAAAATGAATCATTAGAATGTCCATTTAAAATAAAACCATGTGTAAAATATTAATTTGACCTTGATGGGATTGCACACATATTATGAAATACATTTTGTCTCTGTGCTAGCCTGTGAAATACAGTATGAAATAGATTGAAGATAGTTATGTTTTTAGGAAGGAGCTATTCCTAACATTATGTGTCATTTAAAACTGTATAGGTTCTTGGGCTCTCTCGATCCAGTTCCATGGGATCTCTTTCTACAAGTAAGATCAAGTCTCTAGTCCCAGCCAAAGTCAGCGGCCTGAGCAAGAAGCTCACAGGTGCGCAGAAGAGAAATCATCACGATGCTGAAAACAAGCCGGGATTGCAGATCAAAATCAATGAGCTCTGGAAAAACTTTGAATTTAAGAAGTAAGTGTATATCTTCCAACCCTTAAGAGTATTTTGTGCCCTTCCTTTTATTATTAGGGAAATGTATGTTTCTTAGTATTATTGCTTTTCTAAGCACTTGAGAGGGATACTTCCTCAGCTTCTATAGTGGCACTGCCATCTAGGTAAAGATCACCATCAGAAACTTGACTCCTTATCCTTGCCTTTTTTAGACTTTTAGACTTGTAGTCTTTATAGATCAGATGAAAACTAGGGCACAAAATGATTAGTACTTCTCCTACCTTTCTTATGATGCAGCTAGGTGGTGCAGTGGAGAGAGTGCCGGGCCTCAAGTCAAGAGGACTCATTTCCCTGAGTTCAAATCTGGCCTCAAATACTTAGTAGCTCTGTGACCCTGGGCAAGTTACCTAACCCTGTTTGCCTCAGTTTCTCATCTTTAAAATGATCTGGAGAAGGAAATGGCAAACCATTCCAGTATCTTTGCCAAGAAAATCCCAAAAATGGGATCACAAAGAGTCAGACACACTGAAGTGTGAAAATACTTAGAAAGGGAAAGTTCTATGGAAATACAAAATTATATTTATATCTTATTGCTGTGACTCAAGTAGTGCAAACTTCATTAATCATTACCTTCCACTGTACCTCACATTTTATGGAATCTAACACTGGATTGGCAAGTATAAACCTTTTTTTAATATTTTAGAAGAAAATCTTTCTGATGCTGAGCATGTATAGACTTGACATGAAAATAACTTGCTGCCTTCATTCTAAAATTGTGTGTTTTAACATGTATTTGAGAGGCAGTACACTATACACAGCTCACCTTAGAACCAAAAAGACCTAGGTTTAAGTTTCACCTCTGGAACATACTGGCTTGGGCACTCCACCTCTCAGTTCAAATCTAGACAACTCTCTGAGACTATAAATTACAGAGAAGGTGTTTACCTGCATTGGTTATGAGTACTTCCTCAACCAGGAGTTCCCTATCCCTGTGAAATTCCAGGTCCAGTTTCTCTCTCTGTCATCCATGTGTTTCTCAGAGAAACCCACACAAAGAATGACAGAGGTAAAAAAAATAATGCCTAAACAAGTAGCCCAAAGTAAGATTTGTGGTAGTATTTAAATAAGTTCTTCAATAGAAACAGAACCAAAAGCCCCACCATTCTGTGCCAGATAGTGTGTGCTATTTCCCATGGAACCTGAATTGGAAGGTAAACTTTGAGAAGATAAGCCCTGAGAAGCAGACCAAATTTGTTGGTTCATAATGAGGAGTATTCTACCAGTGAATTAGATGGAATATAAAGTGCAATTCATGGATATGAGTGGAAAATTACTTTTATCCAATTTGTATCCCTTAATTTTTCCAGCTGATCAATATCTTTTTAAGTCTTTGCTCTTCTCTCTAAAAATCTTAATACACATTGTCATGTGATTATGTTCTTATATTTTGTAGAAATTCTGAAAAGCTTCCTTCCTGTAAGAAGCCAGACCCACTTTCTCCAGTCAAAGATAATCTCCAACTTACTCCAGAAACAGAAGAGGATATATTTAATAAACCTGAATGTAGTCATGTTCAGAGAGCAATATTCCCATCAGTATAGACTCCTGTTTGGCTCTTGTACGCGGTGAAACCATAATGTATTGAAGGTGCCTGTTGTGAGAACAGGGAAACTAATATACAATAAAGCCGACCTATTCCAGGTTAAAAATGTACATTCTGTATATAATTATGCCCTTTGTCTAAGTTGTATTTTGGCAGTGGGGAGCTAACTCAGAGAATAAATTTATACTTCATCAAGTTAAAAGAAAAATAAAAGTTTTCAAAGCCAAATCCTTACAGCTTTAAAAATTTGTTCTCGGGGGTATGTCTGCATTTTGGGATGATGATGGTTTGGAAATTACTACTTAGAGCTATATTTGAAACTTTTCCTTGATCAGTTTTTCAAAATAGACTTCAGTTTTTCTTCATGCTGTATTCCAGTGAAGAGTATAATTGTAATTGTCAAAAACTCTTACCTGTTTGACATCTCAATTAAAATTCTCTCTCAGGCTCACTGTCCTCCCAGAGGGGAGGAGCCCACAGTCCACACTGCTTTTGGGCAGCTTGGATGGTTAAGAAGTTTCCTCTGCCATCAAGTCTAAATTTACCTCTGCAACATCTACCCATTGATGCTTGTTCTGGCCAATGGGGACAAACAGACCACCTGTGATTCCCTTCTTCACGTGACTGCCCTTCACACACTTGACTCAGTTACCCTGTTTCCCCTGTCTTTTCTCCAGGACAAACATGCCCAAATCCTTCAAGTGATTGTCATGCCATAGCCTCAGTACCCTTCACTATGCAAGTTGCCTCTGTCTTGATTGTTTCCAGTTTGTTAGTGTCCTTAAACCACGATGTCTGGAATTGAGCACAACACTCTCGATGAGGTTTGATGCAGGCAGAGTACAACACAACTGTTGCCTTCTTGGATTCTTGAAAGCTACAGCCTCTTAATGCTGCCCAAGATCACATTAGCCATTTTGACTGACACATCACACTGCTGGCTAATATTAAACTTATAGTCTACTGAAACCCGCAGATATTTTTCAGAACAGATGATATTTTCTCATTGCTCTCTTCCCCCGTCCCCCACTCTATCTCCACCTTATCATCTTTATATTTTGTGAAGTTAATTTTTTTTATACCCAAGTACCAGTCTACATTTATTTATCCCTTTTGAGTTTCATCCTATTAGATTCAGCTTAATGCTCTATCCTGTCAAGATCCTTTGAATACTGATGCTGTCATCCACTGTGTTCGCTGTCTTTCCCAACCTTGTCTTCCCATCTGCAGATTTGATGAACATAACCATCTGTGCCTTTATCTATTAATGATAAAAATGTTACAGAACATGAGATATGCTCAGAGTGAAGGTCTGCCATATTGGCACCAAATCATTAATAACTGAGTCCACCCATTCAACAGTTCTGATTCCATGTAACTGTATTATCACTTAATCCATATCTGCATCTTTACCAAAAGAATAGTACAAGATACTTTATCAAAAGCTTTGCTAAAATCTATGCAAATTAGATCCGCAGCATAAGTAAATACAAAATAATTTGAAGAAAGAGAACTCTAACAGCTGGAAAGAAGAGTCACAAATCAGAAAAGGCTTCCTATAAGAAATGATATGTTAATTGGGCTAAAGATTTGAAATGTGATGAGGATAGAGGGCATTCTAGGCATACTGGAGGAGCCAGGTTTTGGGGGAATAGGAAGTAAGTAAAAGAAAATGGCTAGAATATAGGACATATAAGAGAGATTAGTGTGAAATAAGTCTGAAAAGGTAGACTGAAGACGAAAGGTGAAGACTGTGCCAGATGTTTTGCCCTAGAGGTGTTAGGGAGCCACCAAAATTCTTGAAGAAGGGAAAGACATCATTAAGACTTTTGGAAGGTTTTTTTGGAAAGCTATGGTTGTTGAAGGGAGAGAATGGATACAAGACTAGTCAGGAAAATATTAGAATGGCTTTGGGGAAGAAGGCATTGAGGGGGCCCTAGTGACCCATATTCAGAGGACTCAACAGCCTTCTGAGCCATCTCACTTCTTGCTCTGTGCCCCTCATCACTCCTCCCCCACTGGCTTCCACAGACTGTTTCCTCCAAGAGAAATTTTGTGAAAGTTGGTGACAATTGATAGGGGTGAGGGAGAGTAAAAAGTGAAGAATGATGCCAAGATTCTGAATCTGGGCGAGTGGAAGAATGGTGATTCTCTAAACATCAGTAGGGAAGTTTGGAGGATGGGTAGGTTTGGGGGAAAAGATAATTCCATATTGAACATAAGTTTGAGATGCCTGTGAAATGTTCAGATTAAGAGGTCCTGCAAGCAACTGGTGATGTGGAATTTGAGTTCAAGAGAATAACAGAAGTTGGATAGGTAGATATGGGAGTCCTCTATGTAGAAATGATGACTGAACTCGTGGAAGCTAATGTGATCACCAAACAACATTCTGTGGACTTCCACAGAATTCACTATACTATGTGAATACATAGCAAAGACCTATAAGTCTTAAAGCTAGGACAACTGGCTAAATCTGACCAAATTCATAAAAAAAAATGTTGGAAACAACAAAATTTTAAATCAGGGTTCAATTCTCAAGATACCACGGAGGGGAAGATTCCAAAAGAGTGGAAAAGATTATGGATAATGCTTTATTCAAAAGAAAAAAAAGGCAACAAGATTTCAGCTACTATACATTTGCCTGCTTGCTCAACTCTATAAACATTTTTTGTGAAAATGGTCTACATGTAAACAAAAACTTTTAATGTTTCATTTTTTTAAATCTTGAGTTCCAGATTCCCTCTCCCCATCCCCTTTCCTTGAGAAGGTAAGCAATTTGATGTAAATTACCTACATGCAGTCATGCCAGACATTTCCGTATTAGCCATGTTGCAAAAGAAAACACCAAAAAACCCAGTTCTTTTTATCCCCCTTTTACACATAAGGAAACTAAGAAGTCAAAGAAGTTAAGTGAATTTACCTGTGGTCACAAGACTAGTAGTTACTAAGGGCTGTCTTCAAGCCTAGCTCTTTCCTACCCTCTTGCCTAGCACTATTTTCATTATATTGCTTCTCAAACAAACTGTGGCCTTTAAGGGTCACTGCAGACAGGAAGGATGCAAGCAGGATTTTATTCTATGCATTCAGCAAAATACAGGAGGCTATAACACAACAATGGAGATAGATGAATTCAATGACACAATAAGTATTCAAATAGAGATAGAAGGCAAAGAGACATATTTGGTTAAGCTATCTAGCAGTGGGGCTGAGCCAAGATGGTGGAGTAAAGGAACCATAGGCAAGCTCTCCCAACACTCTCCTCCAAACAATTTAAAAAATGGTGTCTCAAATCAAAATCTGGAGCAGCAGAGCCAACAAGCAATCCGAGACAACTTCAGAGTTTAAAAGGAGAGGTCTGTGACGCTGGGAAGGGGACTCATCTACAGCCCATGTGGCAGCAACACCAGTTGTGGGTCTGGATGGTGGGGACAGCAATAGCGTATCTGCAGGAGCTCTCAAGTCAGAGATACCAAGGGGATAGAGATGAAAAGGAACCCCTGTGCTAGGACAGGACACTGGCAGCTTCATTACCTATACTCCCTTTCAGGTCACATTTACAGGGCAGAGAGGAATACTTTGGGTCACAAGAGAGCAGAAGGAAGCAGGGAACCCTTCCTGGGCAAAAACCAGAGTATAGACCAGGAGATTAGTGACTATACCTTTTATTGCCAGGGCTCTAGATAACTGTATAGCCACTAGTATATATACTGAGATTTGCCCACACTAAAGTGGGTCTCCTTGGTATAGACCCCAGCCCATGTGTCTAGTTTCCCTCCTCAAAGAGAAGAAAGAAAGCCTTTTACTTATAAGCACTGTTAGCTCTTTGGTTTGGTTTTGTTTTTAGAGTTAACTGTGGTTTTATAACCTGTGTGAGTTCTCTGATATATTTTTTAAGTTAACAGTAGTTACAGAGCTGCTATGGTTCTTTGGTCATTTGTTTTCAGGGTTGACATTCCTAAATCTTCAAAAAAGTCTCTTGGAGCAGTCTAAGGGAGGAGAGTGACCTACTGACTGATTCCTTTTGTGTAATAAAGCAACTCCAGGATTCCTTGGGATCTGCTTTCTGAATTTTGGTCTCCATGATCTCTGAATTATCTATTTTTTTTTAAATTTCCAGATCAATAAACTCATTGGAGACCATCCATAGGAAGTGTTTTTATTATGTTTTGGGGTAGATCTTATCCATAAGTGACTCTAATCGTCTAATTTGATTTCAACTAAATTCTCCAATGAAATCCTCTATTGAAGGTTCTTAGAAATAGAAAACTATTTTCTCCTCATTCTTAAGAGACAAATTATTTTCAAATAGAATTTTCTCAGGATCATGGGTGTAGAGCCTAAAGTAACCACTGAGAAATAGCCCCACAGAGGTTAAATGGGAGAGAAACAAACATCTCACCATGTGAGAACTGACATTCAGCTAGGTGGCCCAGTGGATAGAGCACTGGGTCTGCAGTCAGGAAGACTCATCTTCCTGAGTTAAATATGCCCTGAGAACACTGTGTGTCATTGTGGCCTCAGACACTAGCTGTTTGACCCTGGGCAAGTCAGTTGACCCTGTGTGCCTCAGTTTCCTGATTTGTAAAATAAACTGGAGAAGGAAATGGCAAATCACTCCAGTAACTTTGCCAAGAAAACATCAAATGGGGTCACAGTCAACGTGACTGAAACAGCTGAACACATTAAACCAGAAAGGTTAGATTCTTTGACAAGAAAGACCTTTTCAATCCATATGTTGGAGGTGTTCCCTCATATTCTCAAGCTCTGGTCCTTCTATGCCTGGTCAGTGAGTCAATATCATTCCCTAAGTTCCTATCGTTATAATTAATAGTTGAAGGCAGGAAAATCAAAAGATAAAAGAGAGGATCTCCCCCTGCCTAGCTACCAAATTGTCATTGACTGAGTTGTTCAGTCTTTTCAGCTGTGTCTGACTCTGTGACCCTATTTGGACCCTATTTGGGGCTTTCTTAGCAAAGATACTGGAGTGGTTTGCCATTTCCTTTTCCACTTTATTTTACAGATGAGGAAACTGAGGCAGACAGATTCAAGTGACTTGTCCAGGGTCATATAGCTAGTAAGAGCCCGAGGCCAGATTTGAACTCAGGAAGCTGAGTCTTCCTGTCTCCAAAGTCAGAATTCTATCCACTGTGCCACCTAACTTCCCCTTGACTTGAGTACCAAGGTCTTTTGCCTTTCCTAGCATCCTTCTCTTTTTAATCACAGAAGTATATTCAGTTGAGGAAACTTCCACAAAAGACATCTATGAAATACCAAACCTGTTTTGCCAAAAGACCTGAAGCAGGTGGGAACCTCTGCTGGTGGAGAGGACAGAGAGCTACCTCTGTGAGAGAACTATGGGTATTCCCTACAGTTTAAGTACAAATAATGAAACCATAGTAACCTTACAGTGGGGAGAGAGGGGATCAAGTTCTAGAAGGCTATGAATAAAAACTTGTAAGTACACATAGCCACATTTAGTTCCCAGAGTGGGTCTAGGAGACTCCAGCCCCACCCCCTCCCAAGTCTTGTTTGAAGGCAACTCCATCCATATCCCAGCAGCATCCCAATCTGTTGCCTAGAGAATTAAGTGGTTTGCTAATAAGTAAAAGACTGAGGATGGAATTTGAACCCAGCTTCTCTAACCACACCAAGTTCTGTATGTGACAGGAAATAAATTATTAGCATTTTGTAAATCAGCTCTGCCACAAGTCTTTGAACAATTGCTTAATCTCTCTGGGTTTCAGTTTCCTAATGAAAAATAAGAGTTGCAATAACAATCACTTATTAAGTATTTACTGTGTATTAGACACTATGCTAAGTGCTGGGGATGTTTGATTTCTAAGCTCCATTCCATCTCCAAATCATAGGATCCTATGAATCTAAAGTCTAGGCACACACACACGGGAATATGTGTGTATTGTGAGTGTGTGTATGTATATATATACATACACACACACATATATGTGTATATACATATACCTTTATGTGTATATATACACACATATATACATGCATACATACAGATAGATACACACATCTTGTCTAATTTACATGGCTCAGAAGTTATACTTAACAGTTGATACTTACCAACTTGAATAACTATTTATTTATTTATTCATTTGTTATCAGAGAATGGAGAGAATATGTTTGGTTCTCAAGACTTTGTCAAAGAAGGATTAGGAGGCAGATGGGTATAATCATACATTCACCAATGGGTGATGTCATTTATCTCAAGTTGAAGTCAATCCCTCCTCAGCTGAACTTCTAACTGAAGAAGAGGTCTTGAGGGCCATTAGGTTCCCTTCATGTGGCAAAGCACCTGGTGCTGATTCTATTCCAGCTGAGATTTACAAGGTAGGGGGATCATTACTCATACAAAAGCTAACTGAAATTTTCCAGGTCATATGGCAAGAGGAGGCTATCCCCCAGGAGTTCAAGGATGCTTCCATTGTCCATCTCTATAAAGTTAAAGGGAATAGATTATCCTATGACAATCACAGGGAGGTCTCTCTCTTGTCATTGCCAGCACGATTCTTGCTAGAGGCCTCAGTAGACTGATCCTTCACCTAGAAGATGGTCATCTACCTGAGAACCAGTGTGGCTTCAGAAAGGGCCAAGGGACAGTTGATACGGTGTTTGCTGCCCAACAACTCCAGGAGAAATGCCAGGAGCAGAACAGAGGTCTGTACACAATGTTTGTAGATCTGACCAAGGCCTTTGACACTGTTAGTCATGAGGGCTTATGGAAAATTATGTCAAAATTTGGTTACCCAGAGAAGTTCCTCAGTACTGTACATCAATTTCATGATAGCATGTTTGCCCAGGTTCTGGATAATGAACAATGCTCTCGTGCCTTCCCAGTCACCAATGGAGTAAAACAGGGCTGTGTGCTTGCTCCCATGCTTTTTAGCATGATGTTTTCAGCCATGTTGACAAATGCTTTCAGTGAGGATGAACACAGCATCAAGGTCAACTACTGTGCTGATGGCATATTCTTCAATTTGAAAAGGCTACAAGCCAAGACCAAAGTGGAGGGAGTGTTGGTGTGAGATTTTCTGTTTGCAGATGATTGTGCACTCAGTGCAGCCTCCGAAGCTGAGATGCAACAAAGTATGGATCAATTCTCTGCTGCCTGTGCTAATTTTGGCCTAAAAATTAACACTAAGGAAACGCAGGTGCTCCATCGCCACCATCACACCATCCATACGTGGAACCATCAATTACAACAAATGGAGAAGTTTTGAATGCTGTGGGTAAGTTCACTTACCTTGATAGTGTGCTTTCCAGGGATGTAAACATTGACAATGAGGTTGATGTATGCATTGCCAGAGCTAGCTCAGTGTTTGGGAGGCTCTGAAGAAAAGTTTGGGAGAGAAGAGGTATTAGACTGACTACCAGACTGAAGGTCTACAGAGCTGTTGTGCTGACTTTATTGTTGTATGCCTCTGAAACATGGACAGTATACCGGTGCCATGCCAGGAAACTGAATCACTTTCATTTGAACTGTCTTAGGAAGATTCTGAAGATCGCCTGGCAGGATAAGATACCAGACACTTAGGTCCTTACTGGAACTAAACTGCCAAGCATTCAAACTGTGCTTCAGAGAGCACAACTTGGATGGGCTGGTCACATTGTTCTAATGCAAAATGTACGCTTGCCAAAAAGAGAACTTTTATTTTATGGAGAGCTCATATGGGGCAGGTGAAGAAACAATACAAGGACACTCTCAAGGTCTCTCTCAAGAACTTTGGATTTAACTGTGCAACATAGGTGACACTGGGACAGGACTGTTCAACATGGCATGCCCATATCAGAAAAGGTGCTGTGCTCTATGAGCAAAGCAGAATTGACACAGCTCAAAGGAAATCTAGGATGCACAAATGTGCGATATCCACCCCAAATATTCACATGGACTATCTCTGCCCAACCTGTGGAAGAGCATTCTGAGCTCGTATTGGTCTGATCAGCCACAGTTGGATGCACTGAAGCTTCACTTTGTTATCATGGTGATGTCATTTTGATCCTCTTTGAGAATAAAAAACAACAACCAACCAAGGGGTGTCTGCACTTTGGCACCATGGAAACCTTACTTTACAGTTTCAAAAATTTTTTTTTTTTTTAACCTAGGAATGATCAGGCTTGAGAGAATCGGTTCTCCAGCTCCTTATCTCCCAGGAGACTGCTTTGTGTTGAGATCAGTTGATTCCCAAAGAATTAACTCTATATCTAGTGGGATAAAGGGCACAGGTCATTTGTACTGTAGAGGTGACACATATAAGAAGGCTCTTTGGTGGTAATAGAATTATTTGAAATGACTGAGGAGGGGGGATGTATTGAGAAGAAGAGAAAATTCTTCTCTTCCCAGTGGAGAGGTGTGTGTGTGTGTGTGTGTGTGTGTGTGTGTGTGTGTGTGTGTGTGTGTGTGTGCAGAAAGACTGAATGATAGTAATGGTGGGGAATTACAAGGAATTGAAATAGAACTCATTTTTCTTTAATCTTCTCTTATTCTCTTTATTGGAGACTGGGAGACTTTCATCTCCTCAGCAACCTAGTTTGAGATGAGCTCAGGCAAGTAGTATTTTTGGTTTCTCCCTCAGTTCTGAGGATATAAGCAATTTGGGCCCTTCATCTCCCAAGAACTTGAGTTTTTAGTGATCTTAATGGCTTTTCCACATGTCTATAGTTGGGTAAGTTTCTTAGGGTGAGTGATGGTTAGTCTTTTCATTTTCCACTTCTCCAGAGCATAAAGGCAATAGGAAAAACCTGCTGCTAGGGACATATAAACCCCAATCATTAGAGGAAAAAGGAAGACTATTGCCAAGACCCCTCAGAAGGGAAGCATCCCATGGTTCCCTTGGAGTACTTCTTCACCAGTAGGACCACTATTCAAAAAGTTCCTCCAAGTTATATCCTTCCAGTCTGCCTATTATACCAGCCAATTTTTTCTGCCACACAGGGTGTCCACTTTTCTCCTAGAACTATGGATATAAACAATTGGTCTCTGGCAATGGATGAGCAGTCATTAAACAATCTATAGAAAGAGAAAGTCTTACCAGACACCAATGGTACTATCATCCAAACCATTGATGCTAATTTTAGTAGAAAGAGGACAGAATTCCCTAGCCTTTGCTAAATAAGCTGGTCAGAAACAATTTTGTTGAGAACACAAATCTAGTGGGGTGCAGTGGGATTCAAATCCTTCTACCCTCCTCTATTCAACAAAATATTTTGAAACACTTTGTACAAGTAGCCTCTGCAATGAGATTCAACTGATTATCTAATATACAGAAATGCCCATTGTCTATGCTGTTGGCTTAACCTCTACAAAACCTGATCATCCAGCTCCAGCCTAGTACTGGGAAGACAGCTGCCTGTCCAAGCTATGCTCAGCCAAGTGTAATCATCCAATAAATACCCCCAGTGGTTGTACTATGGAATTAACTGACAACTAAGAATGGAAAATGGTTTGACAGGCAGGAAAATTTTGCCTTGCTTACACTGTTTGAGGCAATAAATTGCAAATGTATGGGAAATTTAGGGTAGCTCATGACTGGTACTCCTACACAGTTCTGAATGGTGCTCCAAGTTCAAATTAATTGACCCCCAAGAAGGTTTAGGTGTTTATCTTAAATGAAGCTAATGTGATGATAGCTATCTGAGGCCATCAAGGTCAGAGAATGAGCATCCGAGAATGTTCCCTCAGGACTGTCACATGCTGCTTTTTCCCCTTTGCCTACCTTTGAAGATTTGGTGTGGAAGTTTGCATAAAAAGTTATCTCGACCCAGCATCATCAAACTGCAACAAGATAAGCAGACCTTGGACACTATTTTAAGCTATTATATTACACGTAGTACCAGAGATAGGAAGTTCCAGGCCCTGTGTAATTTCTACAGCCATCACTATGATTGAAGATATAATCTTTCGTGATACTCAACCAAATAGCTGGTGGGCTAGCTGCTGCACTATCCCAGGAATCCCACCAGGTGGCACTGTGTAGTGGCAAAATGATGGAGTGGATTATTAAGGATTTAGAGCTGGCAAAAAGTGCCTATGTCTCTCAAAGTGTGTGCTTGTGTTTCTGTGGTTCTCAACTGTGACAATGGTGGGAACTCAAGCAAAGAGACATGCCTGCATCATTTGGGTGCATGGGACATTGAACGTAAGCGAGTCAGAAATACCCTAAATGGAAAGTAAGAGCATAGTACGAAGATAAGAGATTGGAAGGAGATGTTTGAGATTGAGAAACTAGCCCTCTGAAAAGCTTTGGGTATAGCTGAAATACACTGTTGGTTTGAACCTCTGATTACATTTGGACTGTTTGTTCAAATTAGCATAACTTTCGGCTAGTCATGGGAATACGGAGAAATTAATTGCTTCATTTTAAAAAAAATAATAAAACCCCAAACAAAAAACTATATCTATTTAGCTAGCTAGCTAGCTATGTAGCTATCATCTATCCATCTACACACATATCTACGTACATATATATTTAAAATAGAAAAAATATATAATTTTAAAAATTAAAACATTTAAAATTTAAAAGTGATATATGAAATATATATTAATGTATTTGTTTTTCTTAATTTGGCAAACATAAAAAAATTAACATTTAGATATAAAAAAGAATTGAAAATTGAATTCTCCTAGGGTGGAAATTTGGGTAGGCTTCTAGGGCAACTGTGGTAACTACTATTCATCATCCTCCCCACCCAACCTGGTACTTTGTAA
The DNA here is from genome assembly GCF_028372415.1 of Notamacropus eugenii. Classification (NCBI taxonomy): domain Eukaryota; kingdom Metazoa; phylum Chordata; class Mammalia; order Diprotodontia; family Macropodidae; genus Notamacropus; species Notamacropus eugenii. Next base: position 402,749,583 of record NC_092873.1, read on the forward strand.
GCCTGATGGTTTGAATTATTAAAGATTGGCCTGGTGATCAGAAAAGCTGTGAGAAATATTTTTTAGAGTTCATACTGCTATTTTATTTAGGTTTGGTTTTGGTCCCTGACTGTGGGAAGGCCATTTTTATTCTTATGTGCTTTTAAACTTAGATTATTAAAGTCATTTTATTCGAATTTTTGTGACTTATTAATGTTTTGTATTTTAAAAACGTATTTTAAAAAAGATACACACCTGTTGGACTAAGGAACATTTGGATTTAGGTCACAATACTTGGGCTGTGGGCAGAGGGTTTGTTTGTTTGTTTTGTGGTTGCTACTGTTCTAATTTTTGTAATGGCATACAAGGAGTTACAGAAGAAAAGGAGACCAGGCTAATAGATCAGTTGGAAAGAGAAGCTTTTTCTCCTCAGTGGCAAAAGCCTTGATTAAAATATGTAGCGGACAGCCTGCGTCCCTACACGGCTCGGTGATGGGGTGAAGAAGAAAGCCACGGGAGGCGGGAAAAGATAGACCCATTCCATTTATTGATCCGAGGGTTAGGGTATATATAGACAAACTACAAGTCTACGAGACATTCTGCTCATCTCCTGTCCCAGAGATTTGGCCAGTCTTATTGTCTTTAAAGACTGTTATCCTAGAGGGCATCTATTTTACATATCCCTTGTTTTCTGTAATTCTCTTGTTGGTCTCACAGAGACAGCAACATCTGGGGGGCATGGAGAGCCATTCCGGATGATAATGAGCACGGTCTCTAAGAACAGTTTCCCCGAAGGTCTATCCTGATCTTCTTGTCAACCGCACTCCACCCTGGCCCTCAACAAAAACACATGGAGGACCTCCCTTTTGGAATAAAGGGATTTGTTCTGATGTAGTTGGATTATTTTAGAATATATAGAAGTTGTGTGTGTGTGTGTGGGGGGGGTGTTAGTCCTTCATTGCTGAAGAAGACCATGCCATCAGAGAAATGATGACATGACTTGCACTTGGCTTTGTGTGTCTTCCCCTTATTAGGTTATAAGTTCCTTGAAGGCAGGGACTTTCTTTTTTGCATTTGTATCTCCAGTGCTTAGCATAGTGCCTGGCATATGGTAGGAACTTAATAAATGTTTATTGATTGATTAATAGGTCTTGGTCACAGATTGTCTGTGGGTAGGATGGGGTGAGAGGTAGTGAGGAGCTGAGGATGATATTTAGGTTGTAAACTTGGAGAATGGGAAGATGGTGGTACCCTTGACAAAAACAGGGAAGTCTGGAAGAGGGTGGAAGGACTTGGAAGGAAAGATAATGAGTTCAGTTTTGGCATTGAGTTTGAGACGTTTAATAGGGAGCAGAGAGCTTAGGGCTGGATAAAGAGGTTTGAGAATCACCAGTATAAAGATAATAATTAAAGTTTAAAGGAGCTGGTGAGATCACCAAGTGAAATAGTATATAGAGAAAAGAAAAAAGGGTCCAGGAAGATCCCTGTGGAACACCTGTGGAAGGCTACAGTATGAGAAATGATTATTAATAACCAATAATTTGGAGAGAGATTCAGAGCTCTCCCATTCTTCTAAAGTCCTTTAAAAGTTCAGTTGTTCTTTATTACTGATAATGAGACTGCATTAACTCTCCTCCATTTTAGTCATACCCCACCCAACCTTATAAGGAATTTAATCCAAGTTGGGAAGTCCACTGTGTTCTGCTCTGGCTTGGGTGGGGTATATTTCTTTGAACTGATAGCTTTGACCAATTAGATTTGATTGCTGTTTGATGGACTACCTACTGTTTTGAAGCATATATAAACTGAGTCCCCACCATGATTGTCTTTGGTCAAAGAGAGCTGGCCAAATGGCCATCCTTTTATTAATAACCTCCCAGATTAAACTGCCTAGAAACTATGTCTCTCAAACCTTTCTGAACATCACAACAGGCTGATCTAGATGATGATACTGCAAAAAAGATAGACAATAGTGGTCAGACAGTTGTAGGAGAACCAGGACAAAATGTCCTGAAAACTTAAAAGAAGAGAGTATCAAGGAGAATAGGGTGATTGAGAGTGTCAAAGGCTGCCAAGAGGTCAAGAAGAAAACATTGAGAAAAGACCATTGAATTTGGCAATTAAGAAATCATTGATGTGGGAATTATGGTGGTGCCCTTGACAATGATAGAAGATTTAGAAAAAAGGAAAGACTGCAGAATAAAGATGACTTCTTTTTCGGACATGTTGAATTTGAGGTGTCTATAGGGACATCCAATCGAGATATCCAATAGGCAGGCGGTGATATAAAACTGGAGGTCAGGAGAAGGAATAGGGCTGGATAAATCGCTCTGAAAATTATCATAGACTCAGATATGATAATTGAATACTTAGGCACTGATAAGATCTTCAAGTGAAAAAATATAGAGGGAGAAGAGAAGAGGGCCCAGGACCAAGTCTTGGGAATTACCCACAATTATGACAGTGATGGGGTTATGGGACCTAGACTCCTAAAAGGAAAAGACCATGTCTCCATGTCCAGCCCCTGAACTTTCCCAACTGGTGGGTGATTCCCTTGAGGCATCTGCAACATCCCAGTCTACCTGGAAACTCAATAATCCTTTTAACTTCCCTTTCACTGTGGCTCTCAGTCACCTAATTCCTTTCTTTGTCTGCACCTGGTGCACCCCAGGCTATTTACCATTCCTTAATCTCATCCAGATTTTTCTCGCTGTCTTTTTTGATATGTAAGTACCAATGTCAAACCCTTTAAGTTGCAGACTCACTAAGAACTCTTTTTGCTACTACTGGAGACACCATAGCAGTTTTACTATGAATCTTGCTGATCATACTGGTATTGTAATAAAACCTTGCTACTTTGACTGAAAGGAGGCTTGAGCGGTCAAATTCTTTTGAGGTAGACTCTCCCTGTACCCTTACATTTCAGGGTTCCCAGCACCCCAAACCACAACAACATGGATTAATATCCAGCAAAACATACTGAGGAGCAGCCAGAAAAGTAGAAGGAGAACAAGTATGGTACAATGTCATATAAACATAAGGAAAAGAGAGTACAATGGAGAAAAGGATGATCAGTAGTGTTAAAGTCTTCAGGAAGGTCAGAAAGGATGAAAATTTGATAAAAAGCCATTGGATTTTCAAGATCATTGACTACTAGCTGGGATGACTCAAGAAAAATATGAAAAAGGGCGTTAAGGCAAAAGTTTAGATAAGGGGAAGGGTAAGGGAAAAAAATGAAGCATTTCTTCACAATATGCTTGTGTATATGACCAAGATTAATGGGTAGACCATTCAGTCCTTCCTTTCACTAATTCATTCTTCCATAGTACTTAGCAATTGATCTTTTTGGAAACACAAATCTGAGAAAGGTTGTGTTTTGGAGGATTCAGTGGTTGAAGAAACAAGTCATACACGTACACATGGTCAAATGAAAATGGAGGAACCCAAGAATGAGGTGCCATTGAGCTGAGACTGGGCTTGTTGGTGGGAAAAAATAGAGTTGAGGCTATGATGGGAGGTGGTGTATGATTCCTTTTATTCATCATATTCACAATTTTTTACAGCATAGTAACAATTCTATTACCTTCATGTACCACAGTTTGTGTTAGCCATTCCCCAGTCAAGGGGCATTTTTTCACCTTGCCTACCCCGCCCCCAATTCTTTGTGATCACCAAAAGTACTGCTAGAAGTATTTTGGTGTAAATGGGGACTTTCTTCTCATTTGCCTCTTTGTGATATTAGCCTAGTAGTGGAATCTCTGGGTCAAGGGATACGGACATTTTAGTCACTTTATTCACATAATTTTGGACCTTTTAATCCTTGTCAAGTCTGTTCCTTACCCTCCCTCCCCTTCCTTCCCTGCTTTTTTTTTTTTTTAGCAGTAGTAACTGAACTATGTTGCCCATAAAATGAAGGTGACTGTCCCATCATTTAAGGTATTTGGAGAATAACTGACTGTTGGTGAAATATTTTAATATCCTTTTATGAAAGGTATCATAGAAAGATAAAATATATTTATTACTCTTTCCCTTCTCTTATAGCTAAAAGGGCTGTTTAATGTTTTTTGTAGCCATGGATTAACAGCCGGGGCTGCTTTCATTTCTATTACCAGAAATAGTTCACATTCTCCCTCCTTACCTCCACACTAGTTTCCATGTACAACAGGGTGGGTTTGTGTTCCCCCACATGTCATGGGGGTAACCTGCTGCCTCTACAATTGTGTAATTCCTCAACTTCTGTTGCTATGACTACATATGGGACTTTGCAGGGCTGCATGCTTTTTTTTATGGTTTTTTTTATGGTTCTTGGTTTCTTTCAAGGTCTCAGTGAACTGATTGACTTAGAGGTACTCTCAGGAATGTTTCCTGCTCCCTTTTTGCTGCCTTCCCCACATCTGTGTCTAATCTTCTCTTCTCATCAGCTGATTTTTTCCCCCAAAGAAGCTTGTGTATTATATGGAGAGTTTTTAATCTTTTTGGCTTTGTGGTAGATGTTGGCCAACATCTGATTAATCAATTGTGAACCACTATAAGCTTTATTAAAGGCTATAAAGCTACCCAAAAGTTAAATTAAATTCTTGCTTTTCTCTTAGTTTGTGTCCTTTTTGATAAAAACCTTAGAAAGCCTCTATTTGTGAATTTAGAATCACTCTCCTGAAAGAACCTTCTGTTGAGAAAATGAATAAGAATCAGAGTAAGGGGAGACTCAATCTGTAACCTCATCCACAGAACTGTAGATTAGAACTGAAAGAGACTTTATAGACTTTAGTATCACTCTTTTCATTTTACAGATAAGGAAACTGAAGCCTAGTGAGAAAAAGCTATATGCTCAAGGCCATGCAACTGGTAAATGCAGGGTCAAGTACCAATTAATCAACAAGCATTCACTTAACACCATCTATGTTGTAGGCATTTTGCTGAGCACTAAAAAAGCGTTCAGATCTTCTGATTCTAAGTCAAATGCTGTTTCTACTAGAAAAATATTGAGTATATTTTAGACCAGCAGTTATGCTCAGAATAAATTTCTATTCACATTGATCAACAAACATTTATCAAGTATTAAATATTCTCCAGGCACTGTGGATGCAAACTTAAGAGCTAAACTGTCCCTTCCTTCAAGCTTAAATTCTAAAGGGTGGGGCAGGGTGGGGGGGATACAACATGTACCTACATAGATATACAAAACACATACAACATGTACATATCTAAAACCCAGGCACTGCATACACTCATACACTGCACGTACAAGGTACCCTTGGGAGTAAGAAATAATTCAAAAAGCCTTCAAGTCAGATTTATCCCACCCCACTGACAATAGTTGTTGCTCAGTCATTTTCAGTTGTATTCAACTCTTCATGACCCCATTTGGGGTTTTCTTGGCAGAGATACTGGAGTGGTTTACCATTTCCTTTTCCAGCTAATTTTACAGATGAGGAAACTGAGGCAGAGTTGAGTGACTTGCCCAAGGTCACATAGCTGGTAAATGTCTGAGGCTGGATTTGAACTCTGGTCTTTCTGGTTTTAGGCTCATTGCTCTATCCACTGGCCACCCAGCATAATGCTCCCCAAAGCAAAAGACTTACATGGTAGCGTATACCATGCTTTGGTGCCATATGTACTATGAGTTGGGTAGGAAGCCAAGTTAACTGAATAAGCGAATATTGGTGTAATAATTCCATATCATAAATGCAAAGGAGGTCAGAAAAGATATCCTAAGGCTGTTTGCTTACTCTTAAATCCAGAGCTTTAAAACATGAGAAGAGCCTTTCTTTGATTCCACTATTTGTTTATTTGGTGTATTTTTATGCCCTCCTTTTTCCCACTGCATATTTCAATCTCTTACAATGGTCACACTTGGGCCATTCTGGGGCCAGCAAATGTTCTGCACTTACAGTCACTTTTTTCTCATCCTCCCACAGCATCTGGTAGTGGTTGTTTTATTTTCCATTTAAGAAGCTCTTGAAAATTTGGCAAAATGGAAGTGTTGTAAAGCGGGAAATTTTTGGTGGTGGGAGCCTCATATGATGGAAAAAAGTGGCTTGCTGAGGCCATGAAACTGGATCCTCAGTTCTCTTTGCTCTGAAGAGAATGGTTCCACTCAATCACACACGACCATGAAAATTTATAGATTTCTTCCCTTTGGTTCACTCTTAGCTTGTCTGTTTCTTGATAATAGGGGCTGATTCTGAGTTCCATTTAGAAAACCAAACTAAATTTCCAGTATTATGTCTTATCCTCGAAGATAGCTTTCTGGAGAAGAATTGAATCATTTCAGTAATATGCAGGAGAAACCCATCCTAACTGCTGGAAAATGGACACAAAACCAACTATAATGCCCTCCTCCTCCTTTGGTTAAAAGTGTGTCTCACAATTCAGGCAATGTCAGAGCTGGAAGGGATCTTAGAGATCACCTCAATCATTTTACAATTCAGGAAATTGAGGGAAGAGCTCATCTAAGGTCCCACAAATATGAAATGGCACTGCTGATATCACAAAAATACATATGATTCAAAGAAAATAAAACTTAGGCATGGATTTAGTGAATAAAAAAATTACATTTTGGGAGGGATGGGAGATGGAAGGGAAGGAAGATAAAGCAACCAGTTCAATATGTCATTTCAACAAATAATTGTTAATTTAGTTAATTTAATTTCTCTCCTCTTCCTCCCTCTTCATCTCCACTCTGCTCCTCTCTCTTCTCCTATCTTCTCCTCTCCTTTTCTCTCTCTTTCCACTTTTTGCTTTGTTTCTTCTTTTTTGTTATTCTTAAGATCACCACCTGACCTTTTCGGTACATATAGTTACTAGGTCCTTTTCCTATGTGCCAGGTGCTTTGCTACGTTCTAGAGACAAAAAAAAAAAAAAAAACTAAGACAAAAAAAAAGCCCCTATCCTCAGGGAGCTTGCATCTTATTGGGAGAAAACCATATACTCAGAAAATTAAAAGCAGAATATATTCAAAGTTGATACAAAGTAATTTCTAGGGGGAGGTCACTAGTAACTGTGGAGATCAGGATAGCTTTCCTATAGGTTATATACCCTGAACTGAACCTTGAAAGAAGCCAAGGGTTCCATGAGGCAGTGGTGATAATCATTCCAGGAATGGAGGACAAGCCTTTTCAAAAGACTGGGTCTGAAAAATGAAATGTCAAGCACAGGAAAGTGCAAATTGACCAATTTGTATGTAACAAAGGATGCATGAAAGAGAATAGTATTCAGGTAGGTCTGGAAAGGGAGGCTGAAGCCAGATTGTAGAGTTTTAAAAACCAAACGAAGAGTTTGTTTTTATTTTTACCCTCAAGGTAAGAGGGAACCACTGGAGTTTTTAAAATAGGGGATGGTCAGTATTGTGCTTTGGGGATATTAATGGGGTAATTGTGTGAACGATGAGATCAAGGTTAGAGGGAGGACCATTTAGAAAGATGCTGAAATAGTCCTGGTAAGAGATCGTGAGAGTCTGAACCAGGGTGGTTATGTGAGAAAAGAGAAAAGGAGATATATTTTGAAGAATCAGTAAGACTTGACTGGGTATGAGAACACTGAGAATAACTCTGTGGTTGAGAACTTGGAAGAATGACAGGGTCCTCCACAAAAAAGATCTGAGGGGAAAGATAAATGAGCTTTGTTTTGGACATGTTGAGTGTGAGATGCCTTCCTTGGTTGATCATTTCTTAACTTGTTTTAGTGTCTTGTAGCCACTCAAGGTTACCCGAGAGGTCAGCATGATAGAGTGTAAAAACTAATGGCTCTGGACTCAGAAGACCCGAATTCAAATCTCTTGGCCAAGTTATTTAATTTCCTTAGGCTTCGGTCTCCTCATCTTAAAATGTTAGGGTTAAACAACCTGGCTTCTGAGATTTCTTTCAATTCTAGATCTATGATACTATGTATGGTCACTGTTATAAAAATAATATTTCACATTTATAAAGTACTTTCCTACTAGATAGGTGAGGAATATAATTGCAAAGTTAAAAATGATTTGTAATGGCCAGTATAAGTTACTAAGTACCTCCTGGGGTTGTACTAGATGAGAGAGAAAAAAGGATGAAAGACTCCCTATGCTCAAGGAGTTCACATTCTGCTGTTCTGCTATTTGCCTTTGATTTGGGGAATCTATCTTATTCTGAGGATCATTTCAGATCCCTTTCTAAATTCTTGCATATTCTCACTTGGGACAATCAGTAATCTGAGGTTCCTTCTGAACCTGCCAAATAATATATTTTTAGCTAGACCACTTATATTAGAGGCATTTATTTCTATGCATAGGACTTCCACTGTCCACTCGTGTGTCTCAAAAGGTCACTTCTTGGTCTTTCTTTTTCTCTGTACAACCCAAATACCTTGTCTCTTGCTCTTTTGAAGGCTTCCTCCTCCCCTCCTCTTTTCTCCTGTTCTCTCTCCTCCCCTTCCTTCTCCTCTCCTTTCTTCTCCTCCCCTCTTCTCCCTCTCCCCACATTTGGCTTCCTTTCTTCTTTTTCTGTTCTTGACAGTAGCACCTGTTCTTTTCAGTACATATAGTTACTAGGTCTTTTTCTAGTAGGTATTTCCAGCTCTTTCCTTTTTCCCCATCTTAGGTTGTCTTACTGGTGAAGCCCTTATAAGAGGGGAATGAGTGCAGAAGTAAGAGCAAAGCACAGTAGGCTGGGCGGAGAATCTCAAATTATCAAAATCTTTCAACAACTAATACCATGTGTTGACAAGGTATCAAAAAAGATGCTGAATGTGTAAGAGCTCACTTGAATGCTACATAGTTATAATTGTGTGTGTGTGTGTATGTATGTATGTATGTATGTATCATGCTACAAAAATACAAAATACCACAGTGGTTTGATAGCTTTGGGTTTCAAATTCACTCTCAGATACTTCCCAGCTATATGGCCCTGGGCAACGCACTTAATCTCTCTCAGATTCTCTCAGAACTGTAAATTGAGGGAGTTTTGATCCAGGTTCCTACAGCTAGTGTCTGTTTGAGTTTGGGCGTTGTCTTAGGTCAAATTTCAACTCAGATCTTCCTGACTCCAAGTCATGCCCCCTATGTACCTCACAACTTAGCTGCCTTTAAAATTAAAGACAAACAGCTTTCTCAGTAATTCTTAAGTGCAGCACTAAAAAGGTAAGAGAACCCTTACGCTCAACTCAGAGGGCATTTGTGAAAACAAATACAGTCATATGAATCAAATCCTTTCTTTTCTTATAGAAAGTACTTTGGAAATTTTCAGTGGCAGTTTCTCCAAGGTGTGAATAGGATATGAACAGAGTTTTCTTAGTCTTTGAGGCTTTTTCTTTTCAAGCTGTGTCCAACAAAAAGTGCTGTCTTAGCTTCTTTTTGAGATGCCCCCCCACCCTAGGATGCCTTCACTGTAAGTCTAGACATGCAAATGAATCTGGGGTCAGCCAGTGACCTCAAGTTAGCTGTGGCACAGGCATCTGCTTGATCTCTTAGCCACTACTTCATCTGTGGAGGGAGGGAGTGACTAATGCAGACAAACAGGGATAGAAAAAAGAGTTTCTTTCTGTGAACTGGTCATCATGGAAACATGAAGTTCATTCAGCAATCTAACAGTTCCACCTCCCCTCTATAGAATAGCACAGCTCTCCTCAGAGGATGGATTCAGCATCAAACACGTATTGAATACTTACTATAGGCTCAGCATTCTGCTGAGTGCTGCAGAGGATTCAAGAGAGGTACAAATCTCAGTCCCTGGCTTCAAGGAGCTTATAGTGTCACAGGGTGGGCAAACTACTGGTGGATCTTGGCCAAGCCATTTAACTTTAAATCTGTGTCTCTGATTCTGTGTCTGTAAAATGGGTGGGTTGGGGTAGATGGCTTCTAAAATCCTTTCCTGTTCTAATTCCTGTGAAAAAGAAACTTACAATCAGTCAGTAAACATTTATTAAGCACCTACTATGTGTCAGGCATTGTGCTAAGTGCTGGGGATACAAAGAAAGGTAAAAAACAGTCCCTGTTTTGGAGGAGCTTACAATCTAATGGGGAAAACAACATATAAAAAGAGCCGAAAAGGTCAGAAGACAAGGACCCAAATAGGGAGCGTGACGAAGTCCTGCAACAGGGGTGGGGAATGATCTGAGGAGCAGTAAGTTTCAGAATTGATTTCATCTTTCAGTATGATGAGTTTCTGGAGATCATAAAATCCAGGAATTCAGTGGGAAAGGAAATGATAAAGTAGATTCTCTGAGGGTCCTGCTTAAATGGTAGAAAATTAGGGAAGACAAAACAAAAACAATCACAGAGAGATCCGAGTCATATTATGGTAGAGAAAAGCATTGTGGGGGACCCGGAAGAGTCAGAGATGCTGGGAAAATATCATGGAATAAGACCTATGCCTTCTAATACTTGATTGTCCAACTAAAGGCAGAATGAGTGGAAAACTCCTCAAGAAAAATTAAAGACATAAACACTTCAAACATGTAAAGGAAAATTTTGTGAAATTTTTATCTGCTTTTATCTGCAAAGCTTGGTATTTAGTAAGTAGCAGAGCTGGTTTATAAATCTAAGTCTTAGCACTCCAAGTCCACTGTATCATGGAGGGTATTTTTGTGATTATCCCTATCCAATAATTATTCTGCCAGTACTACCCCAGATCCACCCTTAGAACCCCTTCTTTGTATTATCATTTAATTGAATTCAGTAAATGTGTATTAGGGCATATATGTGCAAGATATTATAGTAGACCAGAGGTGGGGAACCTGCAACCTTGAGGCTACATGTGACCCTCTAGGTCCTCAAGGCTGGTCCTTTGACTGGATCCAAACTTCATAAAACAAGTCCCCTTAATAAAAGGATTTGTTCTGTAAAACTTGGACTCAGTCAAAAGGCCGCATCCAAGGACCTAGAAGGCCACATGTGGCTTTGAGGCTACGGAATCCCATGCCTGCATTAGACCTTGGGAACATAAAGAAAAAAAATTACCTACCTTTAAGGACCTTTGATTCCAATGGGGGTAGGATGCAGTATGAAAACAAATACCTAAATACAAAAGATACATAATATAATATAAAATACTTTTATGAGGGAGAAAGCACTAACAATTGGGATAACTAGGTAATAATCTTATCATTATCTTTCTCCCCAAACCTGCCTCTCTTCAGAACTTTACCATTGTTGTGGTAAAGTGACCGTCTTTGTCCTGTTCATTCAGGTTCGCAACTTCTTTGGCTCTTCACTTTAATTCAGCCTAGAAATCTAATCCAATGCCAAATCTTGCTGATTCTACCTTTGCAACATGTCTCATTTATGTTCCCTTTCCCCTACTCACATAGCCATCACCCTAGTTTAGGCCCTCATCACCTCCATTGAGCTATCTTCTAACTGATCTCCTTTGCTTGTCTTATCCTATACCAGTCCATTCACCATTCAGTTGCTAAAGTGATTTTCCTAAAGTACTGGTCTGCCCATATCATTCGCTTCCCCCAATATACTTCAGTGGTTCCCTATTACCTTTAGGATCAAATATATAGTCCTTTTTATTGCATTTAAAGTTCTTCTCAACCTGGTCCCTTCTCCTACCTCTCCTGTGTTCTTTCCCTTTCCCCTACTCTACAATTCAGATACACAAATCTCTACCTCCCATCTCCATGCTTTTGCAGTAGTCCCCTCTGTCCTCCATGACTTGAATGCTCTCCCTTCTCATATCTGACTCTCAATTTCCCTTCAAGACTCAGTTCAAATCTCACCTTCTGAGGTCCTTTCTTCTGAGATTATTTTCCATCTGTTCTACGTCTTGTGTGTCTCAAGTTCTTTACATGTGGTCTCCCTTATGGCTTACTAGGTGGTACACAGGATAAGGCACTGTGACTGGAGGCAGAAAGACCTGGGTTTGAATTCAGTTAGTACTTTTGTGACTAAGTCACTTAGCTTCTGCTTGCCTTAGTTTCCTCAACTGTAAAATGAAGATAATTATAGCCCTACCTCCCAGGTAAGGATCAAAAGAGATAAAACTTAGAAAGCATTTAGCACATAGTAGGTGCTTAATAAATGCCCTTTTCAATTCTTTCCCCATTCGAATGTGATCTCTCTGCAGGTTGGAAACAATGTTTTGTTTTTTACCTTTTTTGTATCCCTGGAACAGAGACTGAGACATAGTGATCAATTAATAAATATTTGTTGAATGAATGCCTTAACTGAGGGATTCTAAGAGGTAGGGACAGGAGGGAATAAAATTGAGATTCGGAAGGCTATCAGGACAAAGGCATGGGGATAGAAACTGTAACATCCCAAATGGAAAATATTTAGGTTTACTGGAAACACTTCCACGAACTGATGCTGAGTGAAGTGAGCGGAACTAGGAGAACATTGTATACAGTAACAGCAGCATGGTGCAACAGCAGCTTTGATGGACTCAGTTCTTCTCAACAGTACAATGATCTAAGACAACTCCAAAAGACTCATGATGCTATCCATGGAAAATGCTACCCACATCCGGAGAAAGAACTGTAGAATTTGCATGCAGATTGAAGCAGACTAGTTTCTCTTTTCCCCTCCTTTCTCATGGTTTTTCCCTTTTGTTCTGATTCTTCTTTCATAACATGACTAATGTGGAAATATGTTTAATATGATTATGTATACATAGCCTATGTCAGATTGCTTGCTGTCTTGGGGAGGGAAGGAGGGAGAAAAAAATCTGGAACTGAAAATCTTATACACATAAATATTGAAAACTATCTTTACATGTAATTAGAAAAAAATAAAATGCTATTAAGTGGGGGGGGGGGAAGAAAATATCCAGGGTTATTTTAAGTAATAATCCCCCAATATAAATATGTATATATATATGTGTGTGTGTATAAATATATGTATATGTGTATATATGCCCATGTCCTATGAATGCCTAATCTATATTCTTTTTTTTATAACCCCATTTAAATGGATCATTGTATTCCCATCCCTTCAAATGCACTTCCACTGCCACCTCCATAGTGTGTTTTACCATTTCTTACACTTTTCCCAGAGTCAGGCTTCTTGTCTCTAGTTCACTTGTGTGCTTATGTGTTCAATGGCCATAAAACATGAGGTCACAGAGGCTCAGAATTTCCATGGCTTCACCCATTAGTTTATGTAGATTGAATGCCCACAGATGGTTTCAGTGAAAATTAAAGTGTGAAGAGAGCTGTTAGGGGATATGAAACGTGTATCTTCACAACCATTTACACATCCTTTCTACTCTCACCTCATTACACGTGCAATTTAATAATTTTCTCTTTGTTTTCCTGTTACTTAACTTTTCATGAACTTCCAAGTGACTGAAAAAAAATCTCTGATTCTCACTGGTACTTTATGGTTTTCTCCCATCCCCCTCAGATGATTCCAACTTCTATATTTTTTCAGATGTCCAAATGTCATTTTTCATTCAGCAGCATATTTTTATGAAAACGAAAGCCAGAACCAGCCTGATCTTTGTGTAACCGACCCTAGTTTCCCCTGTGCTGGACACAAATCATCATGAGTCATGGCATTAGATCCTTTACAATCCTCTCAGGACATTAGGTAAGTTCTCAAGTCTGACCATGCAAGTTCTTTCAATATAGCTCCAAGACCAAGGTGGAAATTTTCCTAGAACTCCCTCCTACCTCTTAAATAGACCTGTGTCAAGGAAGATGATTGTGATTTTTTTTTCTTTTGGTTACTTAGAAAGATATAATGGTCTTTTTAATTAAAGGCCTTAAATGATTCTGACTCCTCTGACAGCTACAAAATTCAGTCCAATCTAAGGAGCATTCATTAAGTGCCTACGATGTGCAAAGGGCTATTCTAGGCTCTAAAGATTCAAGAACACATTGAAGCCCGAGACCTGTTTTGTAGGAGCCTATATTCTAGAGGAGCTGAGGCATAATATATAAATAGATAAGTCTATACATGTTATTTGAGGAAGATCAGATAACCAACATCTAGAAGGATAATAAAGGCTTCCGTGACTTGTGGCCTATGAACAGAGACTGGAAGGAAGCTGTGAGCTCTAAGAGGCAGAGGTAGACTTATATCCCAGTCCCCAAAAGGCATGAATTAATCAATTGAAAAGCATTTGCTGTTGGTGAAGGTATGGAAAGACAGATCCACTAATGTATTGTTGCTGGATCTATCAATTAGTAAAATCTTCCTAAAAAACATTTTGGAATTATGGAAATAAAGTGGCTAAAATGTCTATGACCTTGGACCCAGAGATTCCACTTCGAGGCACATCCCCCAGAGCAGTTACTGACCAACAGAAAAGATCCATATAAATCAATTCAATTCAGTAAATATGTATTAAGTGCCCACTTTGTGCCGGGCACTGTGTTAAGCACTGTGATACAAAAAGGGGCAAAAGACAGTCCTTGTCTTCAAAGAGTTTACAATCTAATGGACGAACCAAAATTTTTACAGGAGTACTTTGTGTGTTAGCAAACAATTGGAAGCAAAGTATATACGGGGAAAGGCCAAAAAAAAGATACAACCCTGTGATATGTAGGAATGTGACAGAACATGAGTACAAGAAAGCATGGTTAGACTTGGATAAATTGAAATAAAGTGAAATATGCAGAGCCAGGAAAACAATATACACAATAACTATATCCATGTGAAAGGGAAGAACCATTAGATAATGGTAGATGCATGTTGTGAAATTATCAAAAACAAATTTGACTCTAAAGAAGAGATATGAGAAAGAACCAACCCTTCTCAATCCTTTCTGGAGGTTGGGGGAGGGGGTCCACAGGTGTATTATACTGCTTTTAATGTCAGATATTTTTTAGCTCTGTTCATCAGTTTCTTTTTCTCTATGTTATATCCATTCATTATAAGGGATGGCCCTCTGGGAAAGATTAAGGGGGAAATTTGGATGACAGAAGACACAAAAGATGTCAAGAAAGTCTGTTAAAAAAACAAAAATCATGCATTTCTTACATGCCTACTATGTGCTCAATACTGTTCTGTCTGTTGTAGAGATAGAAACATAAAAATTAAACAGTTCTCAAATTTTGATACTGAGTTGTATCAGTCATGTCTGACTCTTTGTGTCCCCATTTGGGATTTTCTTGCAAAGATACTGGAGAGGTTTGCCATTTCTTTCTCCAGCTCATTTTCCAGATGAAGAGCTGAGGTAACAGGGTTAAGTGACTTGCCCAAGGTCACACAGCTAAGTAAATGTCTGAGATGGGATTTGAATTCAAGAGAATGAATCTTTCCGCACACCCTCAACACAGGAAGCTTAAATTTGATCACAGGAAACATATAGCCATACAAATGTATACCACATAAATATCAGGTAATTTTTTTTCAGGGGGAGAAGTATTAGTTGTTGAAGGGGTAGATCAGGAAAGGCCTCAGGAAAGAGACAAGGTACTGTAAGAAATGGAGGAGAGGAAGGAGTGCATTCTAAGCAAGGGAGTGGGGAGAGTAGGGAGCCTGAGGAAAGAGAAAGTGACAATATGTGGAATACCTACCATGTGTGAGGGACAGAAGTTCAGTTTGATGGGACCACAGAGCATTTCAATAGTATAAAAGGAGGTTGGGAAAGTAGATTAAATCCAGGATGTAGAGTGCTTTAAATGTCAAATAAGGGAGTTTATAACAGGGTGACCATGTATGTTGAGTAGCTCAGTTTGTCTAGAATGGAGAGTGTATAAAGGGGGGGTTATGTGCCAGAAACCTGGAGTCAGATTGTGAAGGACTTTAAATATCAAGTTGAAATCCTTTTTCTTTTATCCAAGAGCAATAGGGAGCAATTGAAAGACTTGGAGTAGAAGGCTTGACAGGGTTATACTTTGTGCTTTAGGAAGAATATTTTGAGAGACAGATGAAGAATGAATGGGGGAGAGGAGATTGAAGCTAGTTCAGTTAGGATGTTGTTGCAATAGTCCATGTGGGAGGTGACAAGTGCATGCATGAGGATGGGGACTATGTGGCTGGACAGAAGGGGACAGATGTGAGATAAATTGCAATATTGTACAGGATCAGCAAGATTTGGCAATTAATTAATTATTTGGTGAGGGGGATGCAGAAAAGGAAGAGCTTGGGATATTGTGTACCTAGGTTACTAGAAGTAGTACCCTCAACAGCAATAAGGAGGTTTGGAGGAGGTTGTTTGGTTGTTGTCCTTGTTCTCAAAAAGGACCAAAAAATGACATCACTATGCTAGAATCAAATTGCAGTGTGTCTGACTATGGGACTATGGCTGATCAGACCAACATGAGTTTGGAAATGTTCTACCACAGGTTGGGCACAAATAGAGTAATGAATTTTGTGACATTGGTCAATCAAGAAATGAAAGGGGAAGGATGAAAAAACAAAAGACCAAAGCCGATTTATGTTATATGAATAATGCAAATTATGCAGGGAAGGTGAAGTCCAACCTCTACCAATGCTGACTGTATGACTATGAACATGTCACAATCTCTTGTTGCCTCATGCAACCCACCAAGACCACAAATTACAGAGAGTTGTAGATCTTCAGAGGTGGCAGGTATTTCTATACTAGGAGTTCTACGTGGATGAAATCACTGATCTGGACCAAAAATAAGTAGATGAATAATTTCATGTCCTTGAAGTTACTTGTTTGACTTTTTGGTCTATCTAGCCCTAAAGAGGACATTGGAAAATATGAAGGATGTTTGTGAGTGCATATATGCACTCATGTGGAAATCCCCACCTGGACAATGCCATATTTAATGACTCAGTTGGTTAGAGACTTTTTTATAAACCCCCTGGGACACACCTGTGACCACACTGGAACATGGTGACCATCTTTCCATTCACATTCTTTACTGCAACCACATAGTCAAACACACATGCACAAGAGTCATCACCTCTCCTCTCCATGGTGGTTAGCACCACCCCTCTTTGCCTTCTAATATGGGGATGGAGGGCACTCAAATGGAAAGGCAAGTGAATGAGAAAAACTATTACACTAAAACATACCTAAGTGTCCAGACATTCTGTTGGGAAGCTAAGTGTTAGAATATTGTAGTAATAATAATGAGATGGAACCATTGACTCAATCTCTAAGGGAGCCAGACATATTTACTTTGTTCATAGACATTGATTGCACATTTAGTTCTAAACAAGTTTTATAAATCACCATATGTTATTGAGCACCTACTAAGTGCTTGGCACTGAAAACAAATATAAAAATGGAGAACCTTAAAAGCCAGGCTAAGGAGTTTGTATTTCTTCCTGGGGGGAAGAGGACACCAAAGAAGGCTTTTGCTCAAAAGAATGACATTGTTAGTACTTTATCTGAGGAATTAGTCTAGATGATCCTAACATTTTCTCACACTGTTCTAATGTTCTGCTCTAGTTCAATGACCAGAACAATCTAGACATCTTCAGGAAGGATATTAGAAATAAAGTCATTTGGATAGAGTTGTGGTTGCCTTATCTCAGGGAAGTCGCATTTGCACGCACCATGTGAAGTTTTAAGATGTCCTATTTTTTCACCGGGGTCTCTGTGGAGTAGGTCACATAAGCATGTTTATCCCCAATTTTCAAATGAGTAAAATGAGAATCAGAGAGATTAAGTGGAATGGAGATGAGTACATAGGAGGGCAACTAAAATGGAAGAGGGGATGGAGGAAGGTTGAAGTTGAGGAATATGGAGGTAGTAGAGGAGTTTCTAAATGGAAAAAAACTCAGGATATAAAACTTTAATAGAGAGAACTTGTTCACCAAATTCCCAAGTGACAGAGGTAAAGGACACTGTAAGGAAAGAGATTTTCTTTGATGTACTTTGTGGGTGAACTGAGTTAAGGGTACAGATGCTTTAGTAATATTATTTTTATAAAAGTCTTTCCTCCACAACTCCAATGGAAAGAATGTTTAATCAGAGACCTGGATTAGAATCCTGCCTTTGCCTTTGTGTGATTCTTGGGCAAAAGTCTTCCTTCACCTCTCTGGGCCTCATCTGTAAAATGAGGCGGTTGGACTACATGACCTTCCCACCTCTTGCTCTATGAAGAACTTTGGGAAGAAGCAGTTATTACTTTATGATTAGATAAGAATGTGGGTGGATCACCAGGAATCCACCAGCCATCAGGCAGTTTCTTGATTGGTTGAGAGTGAGTATGGGGTTTGTAAACCCAGAAACAAGGGGGAATCCTAAATTGGTAGGAAATTTCGCAAGATCAGGGTCCTATTCTTATTGTGAGAGAGATGCTGAGAGGGAGTATGCTGAAATGTGGACTCCTGGCTAGGAAGGGAAACATTTTAGCTTTGGAGACAGCCAGGATAACTTTAGGGAGATAAGGTAAAACAAACTGGCAGTCATCTAGGCAGGTTAGTTAGAAATATCTTATATTGATTACTTATATTGATCGCAGAAGTATGGATTTTTTAAATGATATTTTTTCCCACTTATCAATACAAATTCTTTCTTGAATCCAAGACAGGTTTAAGGTGTAGGAGGGGAGAGTAGAAAGTAGAATGCATCAATATTCTATTTGCAAAAGAAAGGGATAATCTTTGACAGAGAGATCCCACTGCAGGGCATATACCCCAAGTAAGCAAGAGATAGAAAAATCCTATATATGTCAAAATATTCATAGGAGGCTTTTTTCTGTTGTTGTTGTTCCCCATATACCCCTTTGATTTCTTGATGAAGAAATAACTTCTCCCATTGGTGACCAGCAATTGCTCTGCATCTTAAGAGATTTAGAGTTGCCTAGTGAATTGCCTGGTCAGGTAACCAGTGTGTGTTTGAGGTAGAACTTGAACCCAGGGGTTCCTGACTTAAGATCATCTTCTTGCCCAGCAGTACTTTCCAGCAAAAAAGCTGGAAACAAAGTAGGTGCCCATTGCTTGGAGGATGACTGAATAAATTATGGTATAAGAATTGTGTCAGGGAAAGAATGAGAAATTCAGAGAAACATAGGAAGACTTGTATGAACTTGTATGAGGAATCAGGTGGACAACATGCATAAATAGTGCAATAATGTAAGTGCAACCCCCACTCCCCTCCAACAATCCCCCCAAAAGCCGAAAGTATTGGGCAGTTGTAATGACTCCTTCTTTTGGTATCTGGGTGGGGAACTATGGGCATAGACTGTCAGATTCAGTCACTATTTTTGCTTGGTTACCAGGGGGGGCATATCTGGAAATCACCAGCATAAAAACAAAAGAAGTTAAAAAATGAAGGGAAAAGACAACTTGGGTGTGGAATACCTTTGAGATTGCAGGGTTAGGCAAGCTTGAAGACTAAAAAAATGAGAGGTTTGCAGTCATTCTCAATTAAATTTAAAAAGCAGTGAAAAAAGCAAGCCCTTGGGTAGGGCTTTCTCTATTGGGTAGGGGAGGGTCTCCTGGATCATTTCCAAGGAGGTGCTAATTCCTTGTTGACCAGAAGTTTCCTAGAACATTAGCTCTTCCTTGGAAGCAATCCAGGATGGTTCTGGCCTTAACTATGGGTTTTCTCCTTTCACTGCTTCCTAAACTTGAAGATTCAAGTGTAGGATCTTGAATTTAGGACAACGAATGCCTTTTCACAGCAGACAGTAAATTTGAAGAATTCATGAATTCTGAGAGGTAATAGGGAGTCAAAATATAGATTCAGTAAGGATTTGGATGAATTGTTGATGACTGATTCCTAAGAGTTTATTAAAAGGGTCTAGAAATATTTGAGGGTATGTCTCTGGCCTTCAGACACTGACATCATAGAGGACTTGTGCTTTCACCAAATGTGTCTTACTGACAACGTCAGAGACAGAATACTGACCTGGATGGTCAAAATCAGTAAATATTGTGTACAATGTACAAGACACAAAGATTAAAAAAGAAAAAAACCACCAAAACCCCCTTATCTTCAAGGAGTTTATAGTGTATTGATTTTCCTTGAAATCCCATTTCTTTCTGTTATTTATCTATAGAAAGTAGTTTCAAGGGGGCTTGAAAAATTCACATGGACTCCTTCCTTTTGGAAGAAGAAAAATGGCAGTGTCCCTAAGATGTTTCTAGAAAGAATGGAGCAATGAAACATCAGCCTCAGATTCCTGGGAAGTGCGTAATTTCTACTATCAAATACTTTTAAAAGTCAGTTTTGGGTAGTAAAACCTGGGGGAAGCAATATAAAACTATATACATATTTTCATGTCAAACAAAAGTTGTCCCTTTCATTCCATACTGACTTTGAATGGGGGAGGGGGGGTTGTCTCAAGAACTGTGTTAATAACTTACATAACCCAATAAGCAAAGCATCTGACACCTGTTTAAGTGAGTTCCTTTTTCCTCTGTGATCATTTTCCTCCCCCTCCAACCCCCTATCTGTCCTGTGATTTACCAATTTTATAATACAAAGAACAAAGAGTTGTAGCCCAGTGTATTATTTCTTTTTTTAAAATTAATTTGTTTTCAATTTTCAACAATCACTTCCATAAGTTTTAAATTTTCTCTCCCTCCCCAAGAGGGCATGCAATCTTATATGTATTCAACATACCAGTGTATTATTTCTTAAGTAGGAGTACTGTAGATAGGTCAATTTTATTTGACACTGAGAGAAATTATTATTAATAACATGCTTTGGGGAGATCCAGAGTTTCCCCATTTTTTCTAAAGTGCTGATTCCACAAGTTGTTCCTTGAAGAACATAACTGATAATGGGAATGGCTATCTTTCCTAACACTCTTGCTCAGACCCCACCCAGGTGGAGAAGCCATTGTGCTCTACTCAGGTTTGGGTGGGGATACATTCTTTGAATAAATTTCCCAAGGCTGGGGGTTGTTGTTGTGTTTGTCCTTCTTTCTTAAAGAGGACAAAGACATTAAGATGATGACATGACTTGCAGTTGACTTTGATTTGAGGGAGGGAGGGCTGTGCAAGGTCACCAACTTCACTTTCTTCTCCTGAGCCATCTGGATCCAGTGGCCTGATATTCATCAGGATGGCTGGAGATGGCCCAGGATGCAATGGGAGACCCTGGTCCTTTTAGGCTAAGGTCTTATAGCATTCTCACTTTGAGTGAGATACACCCATTCACCGAATAGGCTTCTTTAAGTAGTTGTTCAAGGGATGGCCCCTTTAATAAAAAAAAAAAAAATCAAAGGCTGGGGTAACTTAAAAGTAAATGACCTACTCAAAGTTCCTTTGAATAGGTTCAGCCCCTCATTGCTGATTACCACCCTCATAAGCACCCCCTTCTTCCAATGGCCATATAAACAGGGAGCGCCTCACGATTGTCTGGTCTAAGAGAGAGATGGTCAAATGACCATCCTTTTATTAAAATGCTGGCATAATTAATAAAATGATTAAATTGCCCAGAAATTATGTCTTTTGATCCTTTTTAAATGATACAACATAAAGAAAATCACGGACATAATTAGTGTTGTCCAAGAGTGGAATATGTTGCCTTGGTAAGGTAGTAAATTGCCTTTTTACTGTGGCTGTTGGAAGGTTTTACTGTGGCTGCTGGAAGTCCAGTTACCAAATATGTTGTAAGAAGGGACTCAGGTTCCCTCCATGATCTCTGAGGTCCCTTCTAACACAGATTCTTTATGTAAGAACAGGACAATAAAAGAGGAAGCCAGGGCAGGAACAATAATATTAAATGAGCTTTAAAATACCTGGCCAAGGTATCCTTATTTTTGGAAAGACTGAGAGATTGTATTATTAGTTTAACGTTATAAT
Source organism: Notamacropus eugenii (assembly GCF_028372415.1). NCBI lineage: Eukaryota > Metazoa > Chordata > Mammalia > Diprotodontia > Macropodidae > Notamacropus > Notamacropus eugenii. Next base: position 402,771,166 of record NC_092873.1, read on the forward strand.
GGATGGAGTCATTAGAAATCTCTCAGGTGTTCAACAATGGATATTGCATAGGAAACTCACTCTCTGAGAATGATGTCCTTTTCTGAAATGGGTTTAAAATAAACCAACACATAACCACCACCACCACCCTACTACCACCCTCATCCCCCTCCCCCTTCAAGAAAATGGACTGGGGCTTGTCCTGATAACACCATCAAAGTGATTTATTTGGAAACTTTTCAAGCAAGAAATTTAAAGGAGCAGGGATGTTTCAAGAGATAAAGCCATTACATGTGGTGATTCAACAGAAATGAAATGTCTCCAAGGCCAAATGTTGGAAGTAAATGATGAGAGCAGGCAGACTAGAAGACATATGTAAAGCCATGGTCAGGGATTACACAAAAGTACAGATTTGATATTTGGACATCGGAGGATTTTTAAAAAATGGTTTTGAATTTTGAGCAGTTATGGATTTGAGACTACATAAGGAGAAATACAAAGAAGCAGATAATCGACTATTAAAGCAGCAGAAGCTTTAATAAAGGCAGACTTTGCAGATATGTTTTAAATAGGATTTCCTGAGCTATATGTCTTTTTTTTTTTTTTAAACTAAGCAGCGACAGCTTGTAGGACAGAGATTTCCTATAGCCTCAGAGGATTTAAGGATAGTCTTTTCTCAAAGTGGGGCACAGGATAGAAGATGCCTCCATTCAAGTTTCTCCCTACTCTGTGATTCCGTAAAAGCTTTTGACATTGAAACATAATTTCAACTTTCAATCTTCTCTTTTTCAGTAAGATTATAGGAGGCATTATATAAATTAACCCATTCCCATTCTGAAAAACAGAGGCTTGGTTTACAATAATATTTTCTAAGGGCTTTTCACTTTTTTTTTTATATGACCAAAACAAGACAGATGCTTCAATTTTGTCCATTAGCTCTATGTTGTTTACACAAGCCCAGCCTGTTTTTCACTGGAGAAAACAATTTCCACTTGCCAAAGTTTGTTGACTCACTTAAAGGACAGTTACCTCCTAACCAGATGTGGGCTGAAGGTGTTTGCAGGAGCCTGGGCCAAAACTCTGCTGCAGCTCAGGGTTGATCATGAGCAACGTGCAGCCAAACATCTCCTGGGAGGCATATGTCATATATAGAAAACCATCTTCATCCTTGTAATCTCTGTAGATCTCTGCCATTGTCACACTCATGCTTGCTAAACTCTTGTTGTTCACCAGGAGGTAGAAGGCTTCAGTGGCTGTCAGAACCATGCGACTCCTAAGATAGGAAGGGAGGATGGAGTTAGCCTGAGAATGCAGAAGGCTACAGGTCTAAGAAGGAAGGAAATACCTACTACATGACAGACTCTGTGCTAATCCCTTTACAAATATCTCATTTAATCCACACAATAATCCTGGCAGGTAGGTGCTACTATTATCATCCCCATGTTACAGTGGAGGAAACTGAGGCAAACAGAGGTTAAGTGACTAACTTGTGCATACAGTTAATGTCTGAGGCTGGATTTGAACTCTCATCTTCTGGACTCCAAGCCCAAGATAAGACTCTTATCTTAGGTCCAAGGTTGGTATTACTAAGTTCTGAGCTCTCTGGGGACCACCAGAAATACCTTTTCATAAAATTATTTAGTGCTGTGGGTCTTTAGAAATTATTTAGTTCATTTGCCTCATTTTATAGATAAAAATCATTAAAACCAAGAGAAGGCAGTCTGGAATAGTGCACAGAGCGCAGACTACAGTGTTTTGAAGACCAGAGTTCAAGTTCAAATTTCTCCTACTAGTTGAGTGACCTTAGAACAAGGAATTTGTATTTAATTTCTCTTTGCTTCAGGCAGCTGTCTAAGACTACATTGCACCGAGAGAGAAGTTTTCTTTATAAGGGATTTCCTATACCAATGAAATCATAAATCTGATAAAAACAGACAAACATATTTATGTGCTCTTTGAGTGTGGAGTGCTAGTGATGCTCTGGTTTCATTTTCAAAATAATACTGTGAGATAAGTATCATTATTAGGGCAGCTAGGTGACATAGCAAATAGAATGCCAGGATTGGAGTCAGGAAAACCTGAGTTCAAATCTAGCCTTAGACCCTAGGAAAGTCACTTAACTTGTTTGCCTCAGTTTCCTCTTCTGTAAAATGAACTGGAGAAGGAAATGGCGAAGCACTCAAGCATTTTTGCAAAGAAAACCCTACGTAGGGTCACAAAGAATAGGATACAACTGAAAATGATTGAACATCATGCACACATTATTATTCTTGTTTTAATGATGATAGCTAGCATTTAATAGAACACTTTAAGGATTGAAAACACTTTGCATATATGATCTCTTTTGATTCTCATAACAACCCTGGAAGGTACATGCTATTATTATCCCTATTTTACAGACAGGAAATCAAGGTTAAGAAAGTTTAAGGGTTACACAACTAAGTAAGTGTCTGACACAGAATTTTAATTCAGGCCTTCCTGAAGAGAAGTCTAGTGACCTTTCTGCTTCATAACCTCAGTGCCTTATTTTACAAAGGAGGAAGATGAAGCTCCTTGCCCTTACTCATATAACTCAGAAGTTTTAGAAGATAGACTCAAACCCACATCAAGTTAAGCACTCTTTTGATTGTATTATGGAAGAAACGGAGACCCAGAAAGGTTAAGGGTGTATGTGTGTGTGTTTTCACACAATAAAGGGCAGAGAATAGCTGTGAATTCAGGTAGTTTGACTCCAAAGCAGAGCTTTCTACATACACCATGAGAAAAGAGTACCCCCCTGCCATTCTAAAGAGGGTTGATTTGGCATTAATAACACACACGTTTCCTCTTATGTGACCCATTGAGGGTATAACCGAAACTAATTCTGCTCAACAAGTACTTGAATATCTATATAACCATCTCTTAAAATACTACCTGATATTTATATCTTTTCAGTGAAATTTTCACATCTAGTACTTCCTTTGGGACTCAGAACAATCTTGTAAGGAATGTAGGGTACATATTAACACCCTATAACACCAATCAGAAAAACGAGACTCAGGAAACGATCTGCCTACAGGCATCTAGGTAGCACGTTGCATAGGGCACTGGACATGGCTATGTTCAAATCCAGCCTCAGACACTTCCGAGCTGTGTAATCCTGGGTTAAGTCTGCTCTCTGTTTTAGTTTCCTCAACTGTAAAGTGGGGATGAAAATAACATCTACCTCCCAGGGTTGTTATAAGGATGAAATGAGATAATATTTACGCCTGGCACTTAGTAGATGTTTAATATTTTATTCCTTCTTTCCCATTGTCACACAGCCAATTAGTGGCAGAACAGGGACTAGAATCCTGGGTTCCTAATTTCCAACCCCAGCCTCTTTCCTTCAGATGACACTGGTGCCTTTCTGTAATGTTCCTTAAAAATATTTGAATTTTTTTCACATGTTCATGCCCAGACATATCCTTCTCCCTTCTTTCTCTAGTATGCCACCCATCCTTTGTAACAAAGGAGAAAAACAACAAACCACAATTCAACAAAATTAACCAACACATCAACCTGATTAGGACATTTATACAATATTACATACTCATAGACCACCTCCCCCACCCCACCTCTGCAAAGTAGGGGAGTTTCTTTCTCATCTCTTTTCCAAGGTCAAGTTTGGTCATTAAAATTTCTATCAAGTTCCTTTGAGAAGTGGCCACAGTCACTATAAGGCTGCCTACATTGTGGTTAAGATCCTGCCTCTGATTGTGTGACCCTGGGAAGGTTATATAACCTCTTAGGACTTTAGGCAGCTTTCCAGAACTCTAAGTTTCAGCACTTGGAGCTGCATGGTAGAGGAAATTTCCTCATAGCAAATGAAATCAAAAGTACAATTCCTATCCTTCTGTCCATTATTATCTGGGTTAGATGTGCAAGGTCATCCTCTAGTTAACTGAGAAAGACGATAGAGATTACAAAGACTTCTCAGAAATGTTAAATAAACAAATCATTTTTGCCATGGACTTAACCAGTAAGTTTCAGCTCTGTCCCACCACCAAACACTTCTGTCAGAATGATTAAATCAGAACAACTATCTTTTTAGTTCCCTTCTAATTGTTTCTGCCCAAATTCCACGGGGAGTGCTGAAAGGGAACTGATGGGTTAAGTATATTCAAGGAAGGGGAGAAACAAGGCACTTAGATAAGCTCAAAAGAGCCACCAGTGTTTAGCTCAACCTACAGCCTTAACTCTACATTTTAAACAAACAACCTTTTTTTTCCTGTTAAACATTCCAGCATCATTTGGGAGAAGTCACTGTTGGCATCTGAACTGGTAGTTGGTGATTACAAATTCTAATTCTGTTACAGCATGGTGGCAAACATCTGTAATCGCTGCCATAGAGAGACTGAGTTAATTAAGAATTCTGAACTGCTAAAGGGAAGAGGAATGGAATAAAAGTTTATACCAAGCCTACCATCTGCCAGGCTCTGTGCCACCTTCTTTAAAAACATCTCATTTGATCTTCACAGCAACCCTGTGACCCATTTTACATTTGAGGAAACACAGGCAAATAGAAGTTAGGTAACTATCCCAAAATCTCACCTCCTCAGTGTCTGAGACTGGATTTGAACTCAGGGTTTCCTGACTTTATGCCCAGCACTCTATCCACTGTACCACCTGGCTGCCTTTAAAGTCCAATGGGTGTCCATACCAAGTACAGGGCAAAGATAACAATAACCGTAATAATAGCTAGCATTTTTATAACACTTCGAGGTTTGCAAAGCACTTTACAAATATTATCTCATTTGATCCTCACAACCACCCTGGGAGGTAGGTGTTATTATCATCCCCATTTTACAAATGAGGAAACTGAGTTACAGAGAGGTGAAGTGATTTACCCAGGTTCACACAGCTGGTAAGTGTCTGAGGCAGGATTGAATTGAGGCTTTCCTGACTCCAGGTCCAGTATTCTTATCTAGAACGAAGGGCCAACAGGCTGACTAAAGAATAGTGACCCACCTAGGTGGAAAAAACATGGCAAGTCAAAATTTCAGTACCAATTAACAGCAGGTCAGTTCATCACTGGCCACTGCACTTACTGTCTGGGTGAGACAGGGAGACCTAGTGTTAAAAAAAAAAAAAAAGTCTAATTGTTCACCTTCTGTTTCCTCCCAATTAACATAGGGATGGTTTCAGCACAGTAACTTCCATGACAAGAATAGAGAAAAATACAGTATGGAGGACTATACTAAGGAAAAAAAAGTCTTGTCAATAAGATTTCTACCTTCCAAAAATAAAGGTAGGAATGTTCTTCTCTTCTTAATTTTCTTGAACTCGTTTATGGTATATTCACATAAAAATGTCTTGTTATGAATTTAACCATCTTTGATTCATGTAAGCATTTCAATCTACAAAGTACAAGGAAGATAACTGTAGAAGAAATTACTGTCACATTCTGCCTTACATTACACTTATGTGTGTACACATGGTCCTGTTACTCCTTGGTAAACTTTTTGGCCCAGGCTATCATGGAATCATCCTTGTAGCACCAGCTGCTTGGTTGAGTGCCTCCAACATAATAGATGCTTAAGCAATGATCACCAAATGAGATGTAGGGAGAAACAGCTTATTTAAGTTACAAAACTCCCCAAGGAAAGTCCCTAGCTTCCTTTTTTTTTTTTGTTTTGGTGGAGAATTATACAGTAAATCATAGTTACTTAGCTCTTAGACATCTATTTTTAGCTCCAAATACTTTTTATTGAATCCATATGTTAGGTGATGATGTGCTTAGCACAGTGCCTGATACACAGTAGGTGCTTCATAAATGTTGCCTGATTGATGGATAGGCAAGGCAGCTTGGGTCATTGGAACAGGCACTGTCTCTCAAGTCTGAGGAGCTGTTTTCAACCCCTAACTCTGATGCTCACTCTGGGTATGGTTTCAGACAAGCCAGCTAGCCTCTTTGAACTTCAGTTTCCTCATCGGTAAAATGTGGGGATTGAACTAGATGGCTTACTAGCTCCATTCCAGCTAGAGCTCTATGATCCAATGCTCCAATTCTACCTCTTTATGTTTGGTTTCCAGAAGGCAATTTTCTGTCCTGTTCCTTCAATTCTATCCTATTTTGCTGGTGGAGGACGTAAGAGGGAAGATAGTGGAGGTAGCAGGTACTCCTACTCCAAGCTGCTCTGGATTTGTTTTTGTTTTTGTTTTTTTTTGAGACACAGAGACAAAGAAAAGGACAGTCATACTAAATCACAGAAAGGCACAGAGACATGTACAGAGACACAGACACATGTCAACAGAGACACACAAAGACATATACAGAGAAAACACATAGAAACAAAAAGACACAGCGACATACAGAGATATGTACAAAGACACAGAGGGAGACAGAGTACACAGTGAGTAGTCATGAATTTTTAATTCATAAAGTCAGAGTGACTTGAAACTAGGCTTTTTTGCACTAAGCTCTGGATAGCTTCTTTTTAAATTCTGGAATAAATTCCAAAAGGAGGGAATAAAAGGCTTCTCAGGTGATTAAAAAAAAAAGCACCTGTGACTTTAGGATAACTCAAGTAATGCTCACTTTAGCTCTATCAGGCTGGGGCTCTCCAAGCTAGGATACTCCAAGAGGTTAAGCACCAGTTCAACATTTCCTGGCCACCCTGAAGAGAAAGGGTGAATCACAGACAGACTCCCCCTCCCAGAGCTAGTCCAAGAGAAGCTCTTCTCCCTGACTCCTCCCACCCCTCCCGTACCTACAGAACGGTGTCTCTAGTTTTGCCACCTACCTAATGATAGTTAGAAACTGAGTCATGGTCAGCTCCTGGGGAACGAGGAATTTGGTTTTGTCCAGCGGGGGAAGGTATTTCTCCTTCTGATAACGTTCAACTATCACCTGTTAAAACGTTTAAACATAAATTGAAGCAAAGCCAATTGCTCCCTTCTGAGTGGAACTGAACAAGATCGCTTGCCTGGAATCACTGAGTCCAGGTGGGAGTTAGTGGGAGAGTGTATCACGGGGCCCTGTGGTTGTTCCAATACTTTATTGATCACGGCTCAAGACAGTACCATTATCCCACCCACCTTCTACCACAGGGACCTCCTTACCGGTATCTTGCTTGGGAACTTTTCCCGGATCCCAGCAACTTCCTCTTTTCTGATTGCTGTAATGGCACACGAAGAGTTAATCAAACAAATGAAATGAGGTCTGTATCCATCCTTTCCCCTCGTTCCCCACCTCTCCTCTCCTAGGAGGATCCCCCTTAGTTGTACCTAAGCTTTTCCGTTGCTTGAAAGGTCGAATGGATTGACTTTTCTGCTGAGGTTGCATTTTATTCAACAGGTTTTCTGTGAGGATTGACTTAATGTAAATTTTTAAATTCCCCAGTAATGAAGGGCTGTGCTATTTCTTTTTCTCCAGCTGCTTTCAAACTGTCTGCAAGAGCCTAATGAAGTACCTTATATAGTCCTGGGTGTGACATCATGTTTTCCCCCTCCCCTTTTCCCCCCCACCCCTCACAACCCAAACCCACAGCCTGTGAAGTAGAGGTCAGCCTCACAGATGGGAATGGAAAAGTGGGTCTGTTTTGTTAGTCAGAGCAAGTCCAAAGTTGCTTTGCTCATTATCAGAGAACATTTTCCCCTTTACGGCTAAAGGAATGAAGGCATCCTTATACCACTATCTTCCTACCTAGCCTATTCCATGAAATTCTTCAGAGGTGAAAATTCCTCATACTAAAGCTCTTTGGGTATTTCCGTAACTATGTCCTCTTGGGGGGAGTCCAAGATTGATCTGCATTATACTGAATTCTGACCTAGAATCAAGTGTTACAGCAAAGTTCTATTTTGAATTTGTTCTTGACTTTAGCATATCATTTCCCCCTCATAGAATCCTACTGAGGGATAGATGTCATAAGAGATGGAAGACAAACATTATTCCCAAGATTCCCTATTTTATAGACGAAGAAGCTGAGTTAGTTAGTAGTACCTTTTACTCGTCTCTCAGGTTTCAAACTCAAAAACCACCTTTGACTCCTCTCTCTTCAACACCTGCATCTCATCAGTGGTCATTTCCTACTCCAGGTCTTTTGCATCTCTCTTAATCTTATCCTTCACAGTGTTACCAGCCCAGTTGCATTCTTTGTTACTTTACTGGTGGGAATATTTCAATAACCTCCTAACTGATCCTTCTGCCTTAGTTTTTCCCCTTGCTTTAAATATACAGTTGTTACCTTAATTATGTTATAAAAACATATAAATATCCCATTGTCAAAGTCTTCTTCAAATCATGTTACTCCGTACTCAAAAAATCTTTAATGACTCTCTACTGCTTTTTAACATAAAGTCTAAACTCCTTAGAGGTTCACACTGTACTCTAACCTACCTTACCAGTCTCATGTTAGATTTCTCCTTGTAATTAACTTTATCCTTTAGCCAAACTGACCCACTTGTCACTCCCTTACTAGATCCAGTCCTTTCCTATCTCTTTTCTTATAGCATCCCTTGTGCTTTTAGTTAATTCTTTTTAA